>NW_025321455.1:0-36710 GCF_019176455.1 Solea senegalensis
ACACACACAACCACAGGTCAACACACACACACACACACACACACACACACACACACACACACACACACAACCACAGGTCAACACACACACACACACACACACACACACACAACCACAGGTCGATGACACACACACACACACACACAGAACCACAGGTCAACACACACACACAACCACAGGTGTTAGGTGTGACTCCGCCCACCTGCTCAATCTCCACAGCGTTCTTGATGACCTTGGTGACGACCTCTGAGGTTGGCTTGTTCACCAGATGTTTGAACATCAAACACGCAAAGTCACAGTGAAGACCCTGAAACAGCCAATCAATCAATCAATCAATCAATCACATGAGCAGGAAGAAGTCCAGCACCATTATATTTAAACGCAGATGTGGGAGGATTTCGGTTTATAACAAAAAAAAAAAAGGAGAAGAGTGAAGACTTGGATAAAAATCGTGTTCATTTTCATACTGCACTTTATTTACTTGTAAGAGGCACTTTAATAAATAGATCTTATTTTCTCACCACGTCTTTGATTTGATTTTGTCCAGCATTTGTAAGCTGTAGACTCTCTGTCCAGTCAGAGCCATATATTGTGTAATTGATGCTTTCAGCTTTTATTAATTTAACCCGAGTCACTGGAACACTCACAAGATGTCACTAAAATCACACTGTCCCTTTAAAATCTGTCAGAAAATGATGGAATCGTATCGTGAGATTAGTGAGACACAGTAAACTCTGTGTGTGTGTGTGTGCGCACTGATGACATCATCACCTCGTCTCTGCTGATGAGCTCGTTGGAGAAGGTCAGGCCGGGCATCAGGCCGCGCTTCTTCAGCCAGAAGATGGAAGCAAACGATCCAGAGAAGAAGATTCCCTCCACGGCCGCGAAGGCCACCACTCTCTCTCCTGGACCACACACACACACACACACACACCATCAATAACCAGACCTGATCAATAACCAGACCTGATCAATGAGAGCACAGACACCACAGGAACAAACACAGGCGGCTGCTGTACCGTAGGTGGCGCTCTTGTTGCCGATCCAGTTGAGCGCCCAGTCGGCCTTCTTCTTCACACACGGCAGAGTCTCAATGGCATTGAACAGGTATTCTCTGAGGGTCAGTGAACGCACCATCACACAACAGCACAGAGGACACATCAGAGGACAGTAGAGGACAGCAGAGGACAGTAAAGGACAGCAGAGGACGGTAAATGACAGTAGAGACGGTAAAGGATGTAGAGGACGTTAAAGGACAGGACGGTACGTGACAGCGAAGGACAGCAGAGTAAGACGTAAAGGACAGCAGAGGACGGTAAATTAAGACAGCAGAGGGACAGCAGATGAGACAGACAGAGGACAGTAAAGGACAGCAGAGGACAGTAAAGGACAGCAGAGGACGCAGAAGGACAGCAGAGGGACGGTAAAGGACAGCAGAGGACGGTAAGGACATAGAGGACAAAGGACAGCAGAGGACGTAAAGGACAGCAGAGGACAGTAAAGGACATCAGAGGACGGTAAAGGACAGTCACCTCTCTTGTGGCTCTTTGATGTACGTGTTGATGAGGAGACTGTACATCTCTGAGTGAATGTTCTCCATGGCGATCTGGAAACCGTAAAAACACCGCGCCTCCGTCACCTGCACTTCCTGTGTGAAACGCTCCACCTGGTGGCGACGGAGTGAAACAACGGGGTCAGGCGGCCGATCGAATATCGATATCGGATCAATAAATGAGCGCGCGCTCACTCACCAGGTTCTCGTTGACGATGCCGTCGCTGGCGGCGAAGAACGCCAACACGTGTGAGATGAAGTACCTCTCCTCGTCCTTCAGAGACTCCCAGTGCTGCAGGTCCTTGGACAGGTCCACCTGAACAAACACAAGCCGTTAACCACCGCGTGACCACGCCCACAGCCACGCCTCCCCGCCGCAGTGGACGCTCGTACCTCCTCTGCCGTCCAGAACGAGGCCTCGGCCTTCTTGTACATCTGCCAGATGTCGTGGTACTGGATGGGGAAGACGACGAAGCGGCGGGGGTTGTCTTTGAGCAGAGGCTCCGCCTCCTCGCCGCCGCTGCTGCTGCTATGCTTCACCACTTTGGGCTAAAACAGACAAACAAAAAGACCTTCTCACATCTATAATCAATATCATTATTGATCAACAATTTATCAGCAGCTGGAATCAGATTAATTCGGCCCTTTAATTCAGATTGTATGAGCGGACCTAATTCACTCATTACAGATTAACAGATTACTGAAGAAACAGAGATGATAGCTGCCGATGAAAGGACATGGAAACTTCAGGCACAAGAGGAACTAAGGTCTACGGCAGGGGTGTCACACTCATTTTTGTTCAGGGGCCACATGGGGGCCGGACCAGTAAAAATAGTAAAGTAATAGCACAATAACCTACGAACAACAAGAACCCCTTTGTTTTTTCTCCTTTGTTTTACATTTACTGAAGGATAATTTTACAAAACATGAAATTTCAACAATATCATGTCTAAATGTACTATTTACACAGCACACTGGATCTATAAAGGCACAAACATTTAGTCACGGGTATCTGGAGCATTTGACGTTACGTTTAGATTAGTGGGAAATTTGAACACATTCATCCTGTGGGCCAATTGGACCCTGTGGCGGGCCGGTTCTGGCCCCCGGGCCGTATGTTTGACACCCCTGGTCTAAGGTAAGGAGGGAGTTTAAATCAGATTACTTTACTCTGAATCATGTAAACGGATTATTTCAGTGATCACACAAATCATCTCATGTCAGCTGTTTCTCACGTGACAACATCAAACAGCTGACCAGACACGTTCGCGCCACAATCGACGCACATTCCCGCTCAATGAAGATGATCAATGCGATCGGTCGGCCTCAGACCGGAAGTCGCCAGCTGACTCAGCGTCACTCACCTCAGCGTCGTTGAAGATTTTTCGCGCGGTTTTTGACGCCAGGACGCGGGTGTTGTTCAGACTCGGAGGCTGAAAACAACACAAAGTAAAGATCAATACAGTGACCACAAACATCGATCACGTGAGCCTCACGGAGGATGAAGCGGGATGTAAATCAGCTCAGGAAAATGGCTGCCGTTAGTTTGGCGTGAAAGTTGATGATGAAGAGGAAGAAGAAGAAGAAGAAGAAGAAGAGGAAGAGGAGACTTCTCACCGTGTTTTCTTTGTCCAGCGCCATTTTGTTGGTTTGACTGACGAGTGTGTTTTCATCCTTTACAGAGAGAGGAGCGCGAGTAGACAGCATTTTTATACACACACAGAGTGACGTCACACGGGAGAAAAGTCCGCAAACACAACACCGTGACGTCACAGGGGAGAAAAAGGAGGGAAAGGTCCAGCAGCAGCGACAAACACAGAGAGAGAGCAGAGACTGAAGCAGCTTCTCCGTCCGCGGCTCCTTTTTATTGAAATGTTGGCGCGTGAACTCAGCCAGCCAATCACAGCGCAGCTCGCGGAGGCTCTTTAAACGTGACGCTGCCACGGAGCCAATCATATGGCACGCCGCGTTCACGTGACGCCCGGAAGTGTGGGAAATTGAAGCGGCTTTGTTTAGTTTGTCCAAGCTTACGAAACCGCGAGAAACCGGTTATAAAAGCAGTTACGAAACACTCATTTAATTTAACAATAAAACACTTTTATTTTACACGTAACAGTCGATTAACCGACATTTCACAACACGACCCTTAAGCGTTAGATGAACGTTAAAGTGAGAGAAGTGAATGTGACTTTTGCCTGAAAAGAGAAACATTAACATTTACAGAGTCTGATCACAGTCATTTAACTCTTTATATTTACCCACACTGCACTGGTACATAAGTATATGTTTATATCTTATGTGTTTATTTAACATATAGACATTCAACGATGTCAACGTGAAAGATGCCAGATTATAGAGAATCTACGCTTGTAAAACAACCCACGAGGGAAACAATAGCAGCGGGCGCTGAATAGAATAGAATATAGAATATAGAATAGAATATACTTTATTAATCCCTTGCGGGAAATTCTTTCGTCACAGCGCTCCAGTGTACAAAGGTAACGAATGTTATAGCAGCAGTTTTTTACAAAGTTAAAATAAATAATCAGAATAAAATTACACAGTTAAAGAATACAAATAAAATAAGAACAAATTTACCAGGTAAAAAATGTCAAGAATATACCTCAAAACTTGCACCTCCCCCTCCCCCCCATATTAACAATATAAGCAGAGGAAATATAAGCCTAAATGAATGAATGAGTATAAATGAGTTTAAAATGGGACAAGAATAAAAGAAGAGCTAAAACAAGTGCTCAATTAATCGATTATTAATCAGTCTTTCATTTTTCAGCTTCTTAAATGTGAATATTTTCTACTTTCTGTCATTTTAATTTATTTGTTTTATATTCTATTTCTATTTTTTACTTAAATTTAATTTCTTTTTTTTAATTTTTAACATATGTGCTCTTTAAAAAACTGGTATTTCAAAACAATTTCCTTCGGGGTAATAAAAGGATTATGATTCTGATTCTTATTTTCAGCTGCTTAAATGTGAATATTTTCTACTTTCTGTCATTTTTCAGCTTCTTAAATGTTAATATTTTCTATTTTTCTTTGCTACATATAAACAAAGAAATCAACACCAGACAACAAGAAGACGTTTGATGACGTCATCATTTCCACGTTTGAGAAACACTGATCAATATTTCTTACACACAATATGAACCAAACAATTAATCGAGAGAATAACTGATGATGAAAATGAGTTGCAGCTTTAAAAATATGTGACGGATGAAGAACACACACACACACACCATTAATGTGACGTCATCACGTCCTTCAGATAAACATGAATATGTGGAAATTCAATATATTTACAACCGTGTGTGTGTTTACGGTGGTTATCGTTTCCCGCCTTTTCTTTGTCTCGTTACAAGGCGGCGGCGGCGTCACCATGACAACTCACCGTAAATCTCACGTCATATTTAATCACTCACAGTTTAAATGTGTGAGAAAACAGGAGAGACTTTTAAAGTTTACTCGCGGTGTGTCAAACGGCACAACACATCACGCCGCGTAACAGTGACGTCACTAACATACTGACATGTGTGTGACGTGTTTACCTGCCGTTTGTTCGCGCTTCGGCCTCACAAACGTGACGTTTTATCGTCTTTTGTGTGTGAAACGTCTAGGTCCTCTTTGCAGCTTCATCCGGTGTACAGCTCCTCAGCGCGCGCTGATTGGCTACAAGAAAAATAAACGACTGTCGACACGTGACAGCATTATAATGTGGCGTTTTACCGTCAGTGTTGCCACCTAGCGACGAGGCCGTGTTAACAGCAAGTGATCGTTAAAAAATGAATACAAATCTTTTTATTTCCCACATTGTTCACGTCATCACTCCACTGTCACGTCATCACTTCATCTTCAGCCTTTTCGTCCGGAACTGGGATTTTCTTATTTGAACACATTTATGAGGCAGTTTCCACCACATAGACAAAGTTAAAACACAATAAACGATCTTTGTTTCTGTCCGGACACTTGACGCAGACGGACCGTAACGTCATGGCGGCGACTGGGAACGAAAAAGAAGAAGCTCAGGGTGAAGAAGAGGAAAAACGACACGTGCTAAAGGGTGAGACGGGAATGACAGCGTGAATGAGACAGCAGTAACAGCGTGAATGAGGGTGAACAGGTGCTAGCCGTGTAGCGTTAGCTCTGTTGCGTTGACGCCTGTTCCGCTCTGAGGTCACAGCAGTGACCGGAACCTGCCCGCGGTACCAGACTTCGTTTAAAAACCCGTCATTTTACACATTTTACTATATTTGATTCGTCCCCATGAATCTCAAACTCTTCGTAAACATTATGTGTGTCTGCTGCGGAATGTGACACAAAGTTCGGCGCAGACGTGAAGGTTTAAAACTGTCGTTTTATCAGAGATACTGATATCTGAAAGTAGTCCTCCTGCGGCGATCTTCCTCTTTTATCTGTTTAGGTTTTTCCTCGTTTTCCAACCTTACACATTAAATGTATCAGGACGTCACGTGTTTCCGTGAATTTGATGTTTCTGTGTAAGCATTGTTTTAAAACCAGACTTAATTCAGTTTATCTATACAGTGTTTGTGTGGCTGGGGAGGAAGTGTCGTCGATATAAAACGTTATAACTTTTGAGCTTATGACGCTTAGTTCGTCCTCGTGTAAGACGCATACTTACACACTACATACACACTACATACACACACGTACTGTCCATTCAAAACCTCATGGAAAACCATCGGCTGGATTTGTCTTCTGACTTCCTGTGTGCAGGTGCAGTGTTTCTGACCGCGGTGGCGTCTGCAGGAATGATCGCAGGATTTGGCTCCACGTTAGCGCTGGTCAAGAAAAAAAGCCCAGGCTGGTTCAACAAGGTGAACTTCTTGACTTTGTCTCACTGTGAGACAGGAAACGGAAGTTTGTAAAGCGCTCACTCTCCCACACCAAACCCCAGAGAGAAAATCAGTGATTTTAACATCACAGCACACAGGAGTTGTTGATCCACTGCTGCCTCCATCACTGAGTTCTAATGTCTTATTTCGTCACTTCGGCTTTTGAAAACGTCATTAAGATTGACGTCAGTGACACACAGTGACCACACGAGGCAGCTAAAATCACCGATTGACTCTATGAGGTTTGGTGTGGGAGAGTACAACAGTGTATTAGAGCTCGAACTAGATTGAGAAAATATAAAAATCACTCTAGTAAACGTCATCATTCTGGTAAAATTACAACTTTTTTCTCGTGGCACTAACACTCACAGTCATAGGAGAGTGAACGCTTTACAAACTTAGGGGAAATCAGATTTTAGTCTGATGAACACAAGACTGTTTCTACGATCAGACGTTTCCAACAGGAAACTGAAGTTTGAATGCAAATCTCGAGAGCGCCGCCCCCGCTGACTCTGTCTGGTCCTCAGGGCGTCGCGGCAACGGTGGCGGTTCCGGAGAGCGGCGCGTCTCTGGCGCTCCGAGCGCTGGGCTGGGGCTCATTGTTCGCCTGGTGTGGCGTCGGACTCCTGAGCGCCACCGTGTGGAAAGTCCTGGGAGTTCACAGCGTACGTATCTGTGTACGCTAAAAGAAGAAAACAACAACAACAACAAACTTACAACATTTTACGTGAAAGTTTTTTTCTTTTAGTAAAATCTTGTATTATTATTTTCAGAATAAAGAGTTTTCAAATTCATTTAATTCACTGTTAAAATGATCATTTTATTTTTTTTAAAAAACCCATAATTTTCTGTTTGTTTCATCACAGACGCTACGATTCTTTCACAATAAGACATCAGAGCCGTGTTTTTCACAATAAAAGTGGTACTCAACTGTAGTGAGACTAAATTGTTCTATTGTTATTTTGACATAAAAACTAAAACCGTGACTCTTTGTCTTTGTCAGTTCTCTGAGTTCCGACAGAAGACGCAGTCCTTCCTCCCGTCCGTCCCCAGGTCCAACGCAGAGTCTGGAGCCGAGTCTGTGGACTGGGACGCCCTCTTCAGGTCAAAGTGACGTCCTGCAGCCGGCGACCGATCACACCAGACCTGTCGCTGATCAGCTGTTTGTGAGACTCGGCGGGACCACGCCCAGTCTTGGTCTCTAGTCAAACCTCACATTTGAATTTTAGGAATATTACTATTGTTGACTTGAATTTAACGTCAGATTTATTTATTTTTACGTTTCCCTGCAGTGATGAAAGACTTTTATTGTGAAGGAGTGTTTGTTGTGATTGACAGTTTTCTTAACGACATAAATGTGATTATATAAAATAAATTCATAGTTTGCTGATTATTAATAACTAATTATTTTATGTTCTGATTATTTTTACTCGGACTTTTATTTTGAAAAATCATCGAGCGATGTTGTTCTGGAACTGTGGGCGTGTCCTTTGTAACAGAAACATTTTACTCAACATGAATACAAGACGTGTCTTTTTTCTTCATATTTATTATAATTGCTTCTAAATTTGCTGACCTGAGCCCCGCCCCCAAACACTTCTGTACATACAGTCAGACAAATCAAGCGCTCCTGAAACTGAGGTGGTTTTTCTCTTGGACATAAAAGTGGACATGTGAGGGCGTCGTCTATTTACAGGAGGAGGAGCCTCAGATCTGATTGGTGGAGGACACAGAAGAAGTTAATTTTAAAACAGGTGACCCCGCCCCTTGCTGTTATTTGACAAAAATACTGACATGATGATTCACATTAAATAAAACAAGCTATTGCACAAGACCCCACCCCCCACATCCAACTGACCCTCACACAGGAACACACCTACAGGAGGCGGGACTCCAGCACTTGCCACCGTTACACTTCGGTTAAAACAAAACAGAAATAAAAAAATCTAAAATACAAGTATTAAATATTTTCCGTATTAAAATTATTTCAAAATCCCAAATAAACATTTGTGGGCGGAGCCGTATAGATTCTATATAGATTCATTTGTACGTACAAACTTTGTTCCGTTCTTTAAATAAAAATAGAATAGCAGAGTTTATCTGGTGGGCGGAGCCTACTGCTGCGGTGTGGGCATGTCACGAGCGGCTGAGTTTGAACAGCACCTCAAACATGACGGACGCCACAGACGAGCTCAGCGCCGCCGACAGCGACACGTCCAGCAGTCGACTCTCGTGCACCACAAACTCCGCCCGGTTCTCCTCCACCGTCGCCATGGCGAGCAGGGCCTTGGCGGCACGGCACATCATGTTGACGCTGGGTGGCTCCGGCGGCGGTGCGGAAGCGGCATGCAGAGCGCCGTGTGGACTCTGGTGGTACTGCGCCACGGCAACACTGTCCTCCAGAAAACCGATCAGAGTTCCCACACTGCCCTTCAGCCGGGCCACGGCCCGTGCCGCCGCCGCGTCACCCTGCACCAGGTGAGCGAGGACAGCCACCGCCATCTCCCGACACACCTGACTCCGCCTCTCGCCGATGAGTCGCAGCAGCGCACCAAAGACCTCAAGCTGCCGGCTGAATGGCGGCGTGGCGAGCAGCAGGTCCACGTTAGCGTCCTGGATGCTCAGCTTGCACAGACACTCCAGCACCAGCCGCTGTGGCGTCAGTGACGACGAGGGACCGCCCCCCGCCGCCGCAAATGGGTCCTGCGCCTCGGCGGCCGGACAGACCAGCCAGTGCAGCAGCCCGTCCAGCAGCGGCAGACACACGCTCTCCGGATATAGCGACAGGTCCAGCCGACCCGACATGTTGGCGAGCGTCACCAGCGCGTTCTCCCGCAGCGCCGCCAGACACTCCCACCACCACTCGTCGCGGCTGCACGCCAGGCCGCGCTCCGCCTCCTGCTGGTAGGAGGGCGGCGTGCGTCTGCGGCGCGGGTGGTGGTGGTGCAGCAGCACCAAGCGGCCCAGGATCAGCACCAGGCCCGGGTGTCGCGACATTGCGCCGTCGTTGCCGGGGACGAAGGAGAGGCCGCGCAGCACGTTGGAGACGCACACGCAGCGCCGAGACAGCGAGTCCTGCCACGACTCGGCCGTGGACAGTGGCGCCGCGTCCCAGCAGCGCGGCTCATCCTCCAGCTGACTGAGTGACCTTTGACCTCCGGCCTCTGACAAACGCAGGAGAACACAGATGTCAGTGCACTGATCATGTGACATGAAAGGACACAAGGGGGCGTCGCATCTTTAGCAGAGTAACATTTCCTTACCTTCCTCCCTGTCCTCGTCTCCTTGCTCCCTCTCCTCTCTCCTCTGCGCAGGGTCTGGGGGCGCAGAGTCTAGTGTGCGCGGCTCAAAGTGAGTCTGGATGTGGGCGGTGGAGTCTCCGCCCCCTGCCCTCCAGTGCAGGAGGCCACTGATGAAGCCATTGGGTCTGCTAAGCTCCGCCCAGCGCTCCTCCACCTCCTGCCACGCCTCCTCCTTCTCCTCCACTTTGATTGGTAGTTTGTCGTACTTGCTGGCCTGTGGAGGGCGGAGCTCCGCACACTCCGCCTCCTCGGTGGTCATAGACATCGTGTGACGTGGAGACGCCTCCTCTGAACTCCTCACCCACTCCGGTGCTGATCGGTCATTTGTCTCCTTTAGCCCCGCCTCCTGCTGTTGAGGGGGGTGGGGCTGAGGCACCAACAGTGCGCCCTGGCCCTCAGCTCCTCCCACCTCGTACTCCTCCAGGAGACCGAAGATTTGGATCAGGCATCGACGGAAGAACTCCACGACGAGTTCAAGGAAACCAGGAAGCTTTAGAGAGTGACACGGACATGAATGAGTGAGTGTGTGTGTGTGTGTGAGTGTGTGTGTGTGTGAGTGAATGAGTGAGTGAATCAGTGTGAGTCTCACCTGTGAGAGGGTGAATGAGCCTGCACTGTTGTCGTCGTACAGCAGGATGTTGATCGTGTCCAGGGCCCACGTGCTCTCTGCTAAGAGGCCGGACTTCAGTGACATCATCACTCGCCACGCCTCCGGCGTTCCTGATTGGACAAACTCTTTTATCAACACTAAAGTGTTCTGTGTGTGTGTGTGTGTGTGTCTGTGTGTGACCTCTGACCTGTGTCCTTGGCGGTGAGTCGGCGCCGTGGCTTAACTCTGGGGGGCGTGGCCTCCACAGAGCCAGGCGGGAAACTGAAGTCTCTGTTGATGAGGGGGGGCAGGCTGTGGGTGGGCAGGGGGCCTACAGCAGGAAGTGCCGGTTTCTTCACAGAGGGCAGGTAGGGGGCGCTGTTTGGGGACAGAGAACCGCCCATGGGCCGGGGGAAGGAGGAGGGGCTGTGAGAGCGGGTCAGGTGGTTAGGGACAGTGGGTGTGGCTTGGAAAGAGGAGAGGGGTGGTCTGGAGGGCATGGACGGTGATGATGATGAGGAGGTGGAGTGTGGGGGGGGGTAGGGGGGCTGGCGCTGGCCCAGGTGACCGGGGGGCCACTGGCTCTCCGGCTCCTCCCCTCGGTTCAGACCCCTGTTGTAGGTGTAGCTCAGGTCTGTCCTGGGGGGCCACATGTTTGCCTGGGGCCCCTCCCCGTGGCCCCCGGACACTGGGGGTCCTGAGCCCAGCAGGACGTGCTGCGGAGGCGGGCGCTCACGGCCGCACGAATACGGATACTGACCCTGGACCGGCCGTCGCTCAGTACCCAGGTAAGCCCCTCCCCCGGCTCCTCCCCCTCCTCCATACGACGGGCCGAACATGTCGGGCTGCTGAGCGCCGTACTGCTGCGCGCCAAACCCCTCCCCCTCATGGCGCTTAGAGGGCGGGAACATTCCGTCTGTCGGTCGCTTGTAGCCCTGACGAACAAATGTATCATTTTGTCAACGTTAATCTCGACCGTCGAAAAACTTGAAAAACGTGAAAAACAGTGGTCGCTGTGACCTCTGACCTTTCAGAGGAAGAGTATGCACTCACCTGCTGCTGAGGAAACAGGGGCTGATGGGAAGTGTAGGCCATGTTGTGAGGGAACTGCTGCGCGTAGGCGTCGTGTCTGCAGACAGAGGGAGACAGAGAGTCAGTCACACTGTGTTTGTTCAGCAGCAGCGACGGCGACCTCTCACCTCTGCTGCGGGAACCTGCTGGACGGGAACATGCCAGCCTCGTTCCCACTCTGACCCACAGGGGGCGCCGTGCCTCCCTCTGGTCCCATCACGTGGTCCAGTCTGCAGGAACAAACCATCACACAGTCAGAGCTGCCTCTCACTCTGTCTGAATCTCACCGTCGTGTCACTTCCTGTTCACCTGCGCTCGAACCCGGGTCCGTACGAGTACTGGGGTCTGGGTCCGATCCCGCGTGGATACATGTCCTGCATGGACCCGCCGGGCATCTGACTGGGACCGAAGGCCTCGCCAGGTCCAGGATCTGGACAGAAGAGGGGCAATGTTAACCACAATACTGATACAGAGACGCTTCAGCGTTTAACCACCAGGAGGCGGCAGAGCAGCAAACTGGACTCAACCAACCCAAGTCCACACAGGGGGACAGTCCAAGTTTTATAAAAAACTTTTTGACTTCCATGTCGGCTCAGTGACGACAGGTGAATGTCACTCACCTTTCCTCACTCCTCCGTATGGGTCTTTGTTGGCATCGTACTGCATCCTCATCGGGGACTCTGCTGGACCTCCTCCCTGCTGGTAGGGGGCCCCTCCAGGACCCGCCCCTCTCTTACTGTGGAATGCCGGATCGCTGCCTTCAGAGAACGGGTCCTGGACGCTCACCATGGTCCTGAGACAGAGCAGCAGGAGAGGACAGTGAGGCGTCTTCAGTCCCTGAAACCACATCGTGCTGACCTGATGATTCTAGACTCCGGTTCCTTCCCTACCTGTTTCCGGGCTGGGGGCCTATCTGGCCGTGTGGTGTGGAGGCCGGGGTTGGGGGCTTCAGGTCCGTGGGGGCCTCGGTCAGGGAGCTGCTGCTGGACTGAGGAGTGTTGGGCCCCTGCAGGGAGCTGGAGTTGGCTGCAGAGACAGAGACAGAGAACCTGCTGACGACAGGGGTCACGTGTCGTCATGGCAACACTCCACACCACTGTCGTACTGTTCCACCTTAACACTCCTTTCAACAACACCAAGGTCCACCTTAAAACCTGTCATTAGTCCCATCCGCACCCTGTACATACACATACACACACACAGTGATGGAGGGGGACAAGGAGGAGGGAGGAAGAGGAGGAGAGGGAGGAAGAGGAGGGACGAGGACGAGGAGAGGGAGGAAGAGGAGGGACGAGGACGAGGAGGGACGCGGAGGAGGGACGCGGAGGAGGACCTGTCCTACCTGGGGACGGGGGCTGGATCTTGGCCTGCAGTGACGTTGGTTTCTTGGCGTCCCCGCTGGGGGCCGGCCCCTCAGGTGGAGGCTCCTCCCCACGCTCCACCTGACACTCATAGGCAAACAGGTAGTGGATGTACTGCTTCTTCAGGGAACTGGCCGAGCTGCTGGACGTCCCCACACTCAGCAGTGACGACAGCTCCCTCCATTTCTTATTCTTATTCACCTAAGGGGGCGGAGACAGCGGTGAGTCAGCTGACAGGTGAGCTGTTAAAATGTCACGATACAAAGTTTCTGTGGAGCTGACTAAGATTAAACACACATTGTTGAAATAAAACAATGTGTGTTTAATCTTTCAGTTTAAATATAACGTGTCGTTATGCATGATCGTGTTTTTGCAGCCTTGGGTCACAAGCCAGCGTCTTTTTGAGCCGGTCCCAAGCCCGGATAAATGCAGAGGGTTGCGTCAGGAAGGGCATCCGGCGTAAAACCTGTGCCAAAACCAAATATGCAAATCAAATCTATGACTTCCATACCGGATCGGTCGAGGCCCGGGTTAACAACGACCACCATTGGTGCTGATGACCTACAGGGTAACGGTGGAAATTGGGCTACTGTGGGTCGAAGTCGAAGGAGGAGAGGAGGAGAGGAGGAGGGCGGGTTCAGAAACAGAGAGAAAAGAGGAAAGGCAAGAGTCTGGGACAGAGTAGGGACTTTGAATATTGGGACAATGACGGGAAAAGCTAGAGAGTTGATTGACATGATGCAGAGAAGGAAGGTGGACATACTGTGTGTCCAGGAGACCAGGTGGAAAGGTAGCAAGGCGAGAAGCTTAGGTGCAGGTTTGAAGTTGTACTACTATGGTATTGATAGGAAGAGAAATGGAGGAGGGGTTATCCTAAAGGAGGAGTTTGTTAGGAATGTCCTGGAAGTGAAAAGAGTGTCAGATAGACTGATGAGTCTGAAGCTTGAAATTGAAGGTGTGATGTTAAATGTTATTAGTGGCTATGCCCCACAGGTGGGATGTGAATTAGAGGAGAAGGAAACATTCTGGAGTGAGTTAGATGAAGTGATGCAGAATATCCCCAGAGGTGAGAGAGTCGTAATTGGTGCAGACGTCAATGGACATGTTGGTGCAGGAAATAGAGGTGATGAAGAAGTGATGGGCAGGTTTGGTATCCAAGACAGGAACACAGAGGGACAGATGGTGGTAGACTTTGCCACAAGGATGGAAATGGCTGTAGTGAATCCTTCTTTCCAGAAGAGTCATGAGCATAGGGTGACTTATAAGAGTGGAGGTAGGAGCACACAGGTAGACTACATCTTGTATAGACCATGTAATCTGAAGGAGATCAGTGACTGCAAAGTAGTGGTGGGTGAGAGTGTAGCAAGTCAGCATAGGATGAATCTGGTGACAAGGAAGACGAAGAGGACAAAGACAGAACAAAGGACAACGTGGTGGAAGCTGAAAAGAGAGGACTGTTCTGGGGTTTTCAGGGAGGAGTTGAGAAAGAATCTGGGTGGTCAGGGAGTGCTGACTACAGCTAATGTAATCAGGGAGACAGGTAGGAGAGTATTTGGTGTGTCGTCTGGAAGGAAAGTAGATAAGGAGACTCGGTGGTGGAATGGGGAAGTGCAGGAGGATATAAAGAGAAAGAGGCTAGCAAAGAAAAAGTGGGACACTGAGGAGACTGAAGAGAGCAGACAGGAGTACAGGGAGATGCAGCACAAGGTCAAGGTAGAGGTCGCAAAGGGGGCAGCCCGTGGCCAAGTGGAAAGGGAACTTGACTTGTAACCAGAGGGTTACATCCCCACCCGGCCAAAAAAAAAGGGCTGGGGTATCCCTGAGCAAGGTACCCAACCCCCAATGCTCCCTGGGCGCTACTCAGTGTGGCAGCCCACTGCTCCTAATTCTGGGCAACCCGTGGCCAAGTGGAAAGGGAACTTGACTTTTTGTGAGCAACAGTAAGAATGCTGGTAGACAAATACAGAGAAGGTCAGAGGGAGGTACGTAAGTGTTAGCGTGTACGTTAAGTGTTAGCGTGTGGTTTGTCAGACTTTTCTGCTTATTGTGCGTTAATCTGTCAACATGGGTCAGGTCATCGTCGCCGACCGCCACGGAGGAAATTCACTTTTCACAGCTGATGTGCGACACTGTTGTTTGAGGAAGTTGACAGATTAAAAGTTTCTGCCCAACAATCTCCAATACTTACTGACCTAAATGAATTTGTTAAAAGACTATACTTCTTCATATTAGTCCCAAAGACTAAAACTAAATACTAAGACTAAAACGACAACACTGCTGAGCACCTGTGAGTGCTTTGAGAGGTAACTGCACCTTGTTACCATAACAACAGTGGGTTCTGAAAACAGTCACATGTTGTCCTCAGTGTGGTCTCACCATGGCCAGTCCCCCGATGTCTCTGACGGACAGGTAGAGTCTACACAGGTCCAGTGGCTTCTTGCCGACGGCGGGCAGGTGTGGGAGGGCCATCCCTCGCTCCTCCATGAAGGACAGGTAGCGGTCGACCCATGGCCTCCTCTCAGGCTCAGAGCCCATCTCGTACAGCCGCGTGATCTTCTCGCTGGTCATGGTGGCCACACTGGGTTTCTGCACACAGAGAAAGACACGGACACCGAGTCAGGACCAAGAATACAATATAACACCACTTTATTTTTCTTTACATGTGTTACTAGAGTGTTCCTCTGGGGGGCAGCAATCACTCTCTCTCTCTCTCACACACACACACACACCTTGGGTTTGGGTGGTTCTGTTGAAGAGGCCACACCCTCTTTACTGAGCTCCGCCCTCTGCTTGGTGTCTTGATGAGCAGCCATCACATCTGCTGACATCATCATGGAACCTGAGCAACAAACGTAAATAAACAATAACATCGATCGTTCTGTAGCCCCGCCCACCACCCAATAAAAATTCCTTTGAGCACCCCAATAACCCGCTCACACAGGACCCTGTGACTCGTGATCATGTGACCCTGTGACTTGTGATCATCATGTAAAAGACTTTTCTGTCATCACGTGGTTTTGCGAACAACATTCGGCCTCAGAAACGTTTACGTCTATGGTTTCAAACGCGATTTCTCAGGAATGCGATAAAGTCCCCGGTTCCGAGTCATCACTCTGAGAACATGCTACCTGAGGGCGGGGCATAGAAGGGGGCCCCCTGCTGGCTGAGGACGGGCCCCTGTGGCGTCATCCTTCCAGAGTTACTGCCCGGCTGCTGCTGGCTGTAGGGACCTGTGGGGACTCCGGCGGCCCCGGGGCCCATCCCTGCCATTGCTGTCATGGTCGGGAAGCTGCTGCCCTGTCTGTAAGAGCACAGAGAGAGGCGTGACCAACCCTTCTTTCTCATCATCATCATCACCACCACAGGCTGCAGCTCACATGCAGGAGGAGGAAGATCAAAGTGAGGAGGAGGAGTCAGAGACCATGAGTTCCTTGTAAACACTGCATGGTTTTAGGAAGCCCCGCCCATGCCATAAATAATACTTTAGAAAAACTGACCACATGCAGGAGGACAGAGATAAAAGCAAAGAAGGAGCAGCAGCTTCTGTGGGAGGAGCCTCAGTGGGCGGTGACAGGGCAGGAAGTGCTCTGGTTAGTAAAAAAAAATGGCAGCAGAGCCGCACGCACGCACGCACACACACACACACACACACACACACACACACACCTACCCATGATGCTCTGCCTGCACAGCACTGGTGCCCTGCTGGGAGTGATGGGAGGGGTGAGGGAGGGGTGAGTGGTGTGGAGAGAGGGAGACTCCACTCCCTGGCCAAGACTTGTTGTGGTAGCCGGGCGAGCGGGTGAAGGGAGGCCTGGAGGATCAGAGAGTCCAGACACTGGTCTCAGTGTGGTCAAGTCTAAACTAAACATCTAAAACACCTGAGTGATGGAGGCAGTAGTGGATCAACAGCTCCTGTGTGTGTGACCTTAAAATCTCTGAGGCCTTTGGTGTGGAAGAGTGAGCATTTGTCATATAACCAGTGTTTCACAGCTGCTGTCCAGACTGTTGTGGTTCTGCTCTGGGACCAGGTTCTGTCAGGACTCACCTGTTCTGAGCTCCGGCTGAGAACGTGGGTGAGGAGTTGGCACCGGGCCCGGTGCTCGGGCCGACATCGAGTGGTTTGCGGCCGGTGTTGGGCCCCGGAGGCCTCATGCCCTGACCAGCGGGCTGTGGCATACCTGGGGAGGTGGGGGCCATGGCACTCCCTGCGGCGGGGTAGGACCGCCCCCCAGCTCCAGGCCCGGGACCACGACCTGCTGGAGTGGACGGACCTTGACCGTGCATCGGACTGCTGGCATTCAGCCCCAGGCTGTTGGCCAGGCCCGGGCTGGGGCCGCTGTAGTTGGGGGGGCAGGGGTAGTTACCTGAGGACAGAGACATGACATCAGAACCTTCACCAGTTTAAAACCACCGTCTGTCCACGTCACAGCAGATTATACCTGGGGGGCCATACTGGCCGTATGAGCTGCCCTGTTGGTAGGAGCCGTGGTGCACGGCGCCCCCCATTGGCGGGTGAGGGGACATGGGCGGTGCCGACTGCTGGGGGCCAAACTGAGGCCCTGCAGCGCTACGCTGCATGGAAGACGACAAACCTTAGGAGGAGACAAAGAGCAGAACTAAGTCGGCATCATATTAGCTTAGCATTAGCACCTGGAGGGTGGTCACATGACAGCACAGAGACATGACCCGCCCACTGACCATGTGACATACAAAACACAGGTGTTACCTCTGTCCTGAGGACCAACATCTGATCCAGGACCTGGGACCTGAGGGGTCAGCTGAGCTCCTGACACACACACACACACACACACACACACACACACACACACAAATACATCCGGGTGAGAACAGCTAGGGCAAATGTTAAGCTAATTACCCTCCTGGAACTAATGCTAAGCTCAATACTCTCCTGGGGATAATGCTAAGCCACTTACCATTCTGTGGCTAATGCTAAGCTAATTACCATCCTTGAGCTAATGCTAAGCTAATTACCGACCTGGGCAAATGCTAAGCTAAATACTCTCCTAAGGTGAATGCTAAGCTAATAACCCACCTGGGGCTAATGCTAAGCTAAACAATCTCTGAGGGCTAATGCTAAACGATCCACGGTCATGTCTCACAGTTGATTGGCTGTAACCACATCATTATGTTGAGGTGAATATTTCCAACGAGTCACAACTTTCTATGTAAAAAAATAATATTTAATAACTTTTTCCAGTGTGTTGGTCTCCATGGCAACAACAAGAAATAAAAAATGACATTAAATAAAGTGAAGTTTTGAAAAATCAGTTCTTTGTTTTAACATAAACATAATGACGACGTCACTAACCTGGTCCACTGGTGGCCGGGGACAAAGGTCCTGATCGTGATTGGCTGCTGGAGCCGGCGGGGGACAGCGAGGGGGACGGCGAGGGCCCCGAGTGAGCGGGCGGAGGGTGTCGGGGTGACACGTGGGGCGAGAAAGGAGAGCGAGCTGGAGTTCCTTGATCGCCCTGAATACTCCCAGATCCCGACGCCCCTGAACTCACCACAGCCTCAGTACCTGTGGGCAAGTCGTCAATGGACCCGGAAAGATCCTGAAACACAGGAGGCGCTGGTCAGCTCCGAAAAACAGAATGAGACGGAGAGCGCCCCCTGCTGCTGAGAACCAGTGGTCCATAGAGTCTACTCCAAGTTTGTAAAACACTCACTCTGCCACACCAAACCCCATAGAGAAAATCAGTGATTTTAACATCACAGCACACAGGAGCTGTTGATCCACTGCTGCCTCCATCACTTCAGTTCAAATGTCTTATTTTGTCACTTCGGCTTTGGAAATCCTTTGTTCAGATTGACCTCAGTGACACAAAGTGACCACACGAGGCAGCAGAGGACCAGCAGCTAAAATCACTGACTTTCTCTCTGATGTTTGGTGTGGGAGAAACTAATGTGTCTATATTCAGACACACAGGCCTCATCATCATCCTCATCCTCAGACACGCGGAGGAGGGATCAACGTTCACGCAGCTCAAAGCCACGCCTCAGTTCCTCCTTCAGTGTCTGTGATAGGTTTACGACGAGACAGCGTCTCACTCTGACAGAAAAACAACAGCATCTCAATCTTTGAGACAAATGAAGTGGTGAAGGTGAGAGGGAGAGCGCAGAGGAGAGGAGACCAGGAGAGGAGAGAGAATGAAAGAGGAAATAAAAGATGAGGAAGAAGGTAAAAAAAAAAAAGCAGAAGAAACACTGCACTGAAATCTCCCATCAGCCCCTGGGCTCCAGACAAGCCAATCAGCGCGAATCAGCGCGCATCAGCACATCCCTCCCTGCTCCTCCCCCTGCCAACAACTCAGCCAATCAGCTGCAGCACACGCACACACACAGACACACAGAGTATTCCTCTGCAGCCTCGCTCGCCCTTCTCCTTTTCTACACTTCCTCCTTTTTCTACTTCACATCCTCCTCCCTCCTTCACATCCTTGTCTCCTGCAGACTCACCTCATCTTCCTCTTGTATGCCTCCTGCTACCTCCGCTCCTTCTCTTCTTCTCTCCTCGTCTCCTTTCCTTGTCCTCTTTCTCTCGTCTCATTCAGAGCCTCAGAGAGAAAGTTGGTGTTTTAAAAAAAAACCCTGACACACACACACACACACACACACACACACACACACACACACACACAGACACACACACGCACACACACAGACACTATAAAGTGTATTTCTAAAGCTCTTTGTTTTTTCCTTCTTAGCTGAACTGAAATGAGTCAGCAAACATGACACTGACAGAAAAACATCAGTAATTACTGCTGACTCTGTGATTTCCCTTCCTGCAACAGAGGCGGACTCTCCTCCGCCTGTTGCCATGGCAACTGCATCACCACCTCCCTCAAAAAACGTAAAAAAAGAAGGCACAGAGCTGAGGAGAAACAGCAAACACGAGAGAACGAGGGGATGATACAGAGGAGTGAAGGAGAGAAAGAGGAGTGAAGGAAGAGTGAAGGAGAGAAGGAGAGAAAGAGGGGTGAAGGAAGAGTGAAGGAGAGAAAGACAGAAAGAGGAGTGAAGGAAGAGTGAAGGAGAGAAGGAGAGAAAGAGGAGTGAAGGAGAGAAAGAGGACTGAAGGAAGAGTGAAAGAGAGAAGGAGAGAAAGAGGAGTGAAGGAAGAGTGAAGAGTGAAGGAGAAAAGAAGAAAAGGAGAGCAGGAGAGAAAGAGGAGTTTCTCAATAAAAACATTCACAGCAACCTGAAACATTCTCTCACACACAGGACTAGACCCTGGTCTTGGACTCACAGGGAGGCTGGATGGCCTCTCCTGTTGACTCATCTCCTCATGGTTTGGTTTCCCAGGAGTCATAGCAGCAGACTGACCGCGGCCGGCGTACGCCTCCTGTGGCGCCTCCTGCATCAGGAGGAGACGCAGGAACCAAGAGAAAGCAGCAGGTGAAACAAACGTACAGAATACCACCACAGGAGTCATGTGACCAGGAGTCATGTGACCAGGCGTACCTGCTGAGGCAGTGGGCGGGGCTGCATGTATGGTGGCTGGCTTGGGGCGGCGGGCTGCTGCTGCTGAGGCGGGCTGAAGTACGGAGGCTGACCCGGCTGACAGTAACCCTGCTGCTGCTGCTGCTGCTGCTGCTGCTGCTGCTGCTGCTGCTGCGAGTACTGAGAGCTCATCTGAGGAGACAAATAAGAAACAACAGTGAGACCAGGTTTAGGTCTGGGCCATATATCGGTAGTAAGAGTTATGCAGGTATATTTTTGAAACAGATATGTAGCTGAGACAATATCACCAGACTTTATTTTATAAAGCCGACCGCTTCTCTCTGAGCCTACAAGCCTAGTTCAGCTGCTCAGCCACGCCCCTTACATGTACATACTACGTAGTGTTCTCCCGCCCACGCTACGCATCACAACAGACATTTAAACGAAAACGCGGCGGACGCGGTGCAGGTGGAGCGTGAGCAGTTGGTGGCTAAGAGAAAGAAAATGGCGCAGTTATTTTTCTAAATATAATGTGGATTTTTTACTCCGATACATTTTTCTTAACCATCTTCGTTACTCGTTAATACAGAATAAAGGTTGAGCTGGTGGCGTAATGCCTGTTTGTTGTCGCTAGTTTTTAGCGGCACCAGCTGTTAGCCGCAGATTTCAGTTGTTTACTGTGTCCAACACTGAGGCTCTGGTTTCCAGGTTTCTGGTCTACTGTGTTTATGGGTTTCTGTTGTACACTCCAGACGCCGGGTTTCAGCTATCAGCTGTTTCATCTCTCAGCTGTCAGCCGAGCGGCCAACCGGTGAGCTAGCGAGCTAATCCGTTTTGTTCAAAATATCGTTATAATATCGCATGTCGGCATTCGAACAACAAATATCGCAATATCAGTTTTGGTCCATATCGCCCAGCCCTAACGAGGTGTCGCGTGAACAGGAAACTGAAGTTTGTAAAACACTCACTCTCCCACACCAAACCTCATCGAGAAAATCTGTGATTTTAACCCACACACACACACACACACACACACACACACACACACACACAGCTGCATCCATCACTAAGTTCAAATGTCGTATTTAGTCACTTCAGTGTTTGAAATCCTTCGTTCAGATTGACGTCAGTGACACAAAGTGTCCACACGAGGCAGCAGAGGAGCAGCAGCTAAAATCACTCTCTGATGTTTGGTGTGGGAGAGTGAGTGCTTTAGGAACTTCAGTTTCCTGTTGGAGAAGTCTGTCTCACAGTGAGATATTATGGTCTGTATTTATATAGCACTTTTCTGGTCTTGATGACATTCAAAGCTGCTATACACTCCAGTTTTTACCATTCACTCATTTACCCACACTTTCCATCACTCGTCTTTCAGCGTGGGGTTAAGTGTCTTGCCCAAGAACACATCAGCACATAGACTAGCTGAGCTGGGAATCAAACCCATAACCTTCAAGATGAAAGGCGACTTGCTCGACCTCTGACCTCCTCAAAGGGGTGGACATATACTGGTACCGTTTCTCCCCCTCTCTGATGGAATGCGTGTGAAATCAGAAATGTGTCGGTCACCATGTGACCTCTCTTGTGACTTGCACAGAAAAACAAGCTGCTGCTCAGAGACGATCACAGAGCATCAGCGGCTGCTGCACCTGGGTTACTCAGTCCAGGACTTCCACAGGTGTTCAGGAAAATACACAAGCTGCTCTTTCAACAAAGACTAAAGGGCTAATGTCGGTCTACATCAGCAACATGTCGGAAAATGTTGCAGAGGCCGGCGGTCTGATGACGTCACATGTACGTGTCGGCTCAGCTGAACCTCGTCAGAGCAGGAAGTAAAACAAACAGCAGGTACCGGGAGCAGTGCTGGGACTATGTGAAAGAACGGGTGAAGAGAGCATCCCCTACCTGTTGCTGAGGGTACTGCATCGGTCCCATCCCGATTTGCCCCCTGCTGGGCATTCCCATCGGGTATCTGTGGGGGGAGGGGGCGCCATAGGACTGGCCAGGATAAGGTGCCCCCTGTTGTTGCTGCTGCGAGTATGGGTTGTTGCTCATACTGTAGAGCTGAGAGCGCTTCATCGACATCGGGTCCATGGGCGGCACCTGAACAAAGAACCACGTCAGGACCAGGTTCAGTCCCGTCTGACACACTGACATACAGTAACAGTAGGTGAAGAGAGACTGCGTGAGCAGATGTTTCAAAGCTGCAGCTAAAACTAGAAACATTCACACACACAGATGTTGAATCCCTCATGATTATTCTAGACGACAAGACTCTTACTCTAATACCTGTCGTTATTTAAGCCTCGTCATTTCAACACATGCATTAATGACATCCCATGTTATCAGATCCAACAGACTGTGCAACAACTTTTTTCTGGTGCCTCATTGAATCAGACCAGACACAGGCGTCACCAACATGAGTCCGACAAATCATTTCATTCATGATTCAAGACATGTATTACCCTCTCGTTCTCTCAGAGCCAAGATGGCTGCCAGCAAGGACACGGGGGAAATTCAAGCAACTTAAGACTCAAGTTTGTAAACCACTCACTCTCCCACACCAAAGTCATTTAAGTTGGCAGGGACACAGGAGCTGCTGGTCCTCTGCTGCCTCATAACAATATCACACATTTGAACTTAATGATGGAGGCAGCAGTGGATCAACAACTTAAAATCACCGATTTTCTCTGTGGATTTTGATGTGGGAGAGCGAGCGGTTTAAACTGAAGTTTGCGGTTTAAAATAATTAAAAGTCCTTTATCACGTGGCTAAAATGTGATTTATTCCTTATGTTGTTAAGAACAACCCCCCCACTTCAGGCTGGTTCTCAACGCAAAACATCCGTCTTTAAGTCCCATGTACCTTAAAATGTATTTCACCACCACCTCTATGTTTCCTGTTTACATTTAACACAATAGCTAGTGAATTGTTCACAAACAAAGACAGACCCAGCTGACGGTGTGTTTAATGAGAGGAGGCTGTGGATGAAGCACTGACCCGCTGCCTCTGTGTGAGGTGAGGCGGGGTCTGCAGCTGGGGGAGCGGTGCTCACTGTGTTGTGCCGCTGGTAATGGGCACATGGCTAATCTGCATGTGTGAAGGTCAGGACTCAGCGGAGACCGGGCTATCGTGAGTTCCGAGCGAACGGAGCGCTGGAGCCCTGAGCAGCGGCTACACCACTAATGTGACTCCTCCTCTCCGGTGACACTTCACTAAAGTGAGAGAGGCGGTTAGCATGCAAAGGCGGTTAGACGGCGCCAGATACTACCAGAAAGCTCATGGCAGCTTCCACCCCCATATTTCAATGTTCACACTCCACAATTAACGACACTATAGCCGCGGCGTGTTCCCCGTCGCTGTGCAATCATACCGCGGTTTCGTTACACACACACACTCAGCCTCTACAGGCCTGTGCGGCTGCATTAGCAACGGCTAGCATGCTACCGTTACCCTCACCATAGCAAGCTCATAACGGAGTCACCTTGGACACGGAACCAAAACCGTGACTTTACCAACTGCCGTTCACACATACGGCGTTTGTGTGTTGATGTTCAGCGATGTACACAATTAAAGACGATGTTTTATTTGTTTCAAAGTGAACAAACATCAACATATAGTCTTAAGAGGTCAAAATGGCACGTCTTTACAGTTGAACTTTAAAAAAATACACCTAGCTCAGCAGCTAACTGGTATTAGCTAATTGAGTTCTAGAGCTGCTAACATGCTAGTTAGCAGCTAACGTGCTAGTTAGCCGCTATGCTAACCACGGGTGGTGATTTGCGTTGGGTGATGTAACATGGATTAGCATAGCAGCTAGTGAACATGTTAGCCGGAGGAAGACAGCGGAGTTTTTGTTTGTTTTTAATAATTACGGTGTTGCTCACCTGGGACCTACCGCCGCCCTGCCCGGTGTTCCCCGGGCTCAACGCCGGGTGAGTTATTTGTTGTCCCCCCCAGCCGTGAGCAGCCGAGCCGTACTGGGAGCCTGTATCTTTAGCCGGCCCCATGCTCGGCTGCTGCTGCTGAGCGGAGGAGGGGTGATTAAAGTCTGAATATCCGCCTCCATAACCGCGCATCATCGGACTCGGAGACGTTAATAACTGGTTCAGAGTCGGTGTAGCTCCGGGTGGCTGCGGCGGCTGCTGCTGCCCGGTGTATCGCTGAAATCCTCCGCCGCTGCCGCCTCCACCTCCAGCCGGGGAGCTGGCAGCAGTCATAGCCGCTTTGCTGTGGTTTGAGCTCGGGCCCAGCAGGCTGTTCCCCTGGCGGGAGGGACTCATCATGCCTCCGTAACCACTGGTCCCGTATCCGGGTCGGTAGTTCGGGTAGTGGTTGTACGGGCTGTTGTTGTTGTTGTTATAGCCTTCGTGGGAGTTGTGAAGCTGGTCCATGGCGCTGTGTTCCGCTCGTCTCACCCCAGTCCCTGCGCTTTGTTGTCCGCCATGTTGATCAGAGCAAGGCCCTCCTCCTCCTCCTCCAGCCCCATCATCATCAGAGTCAACCCGGAGGAGCCGCGGCTTTTTCCGCTGCTGCTGCAGCCTTTCCTGCTGCTACAGTTTCCACTCACATGCGGGTCGATGTTATTGTTGATGTGCTTGTTGTTCCTGTTGGTGTCTGATGATCTCAGGTTGACATCCACACTCCTCCTCCTCAGCTGATGTTCCTCTTCATGATGCTCGTCTGCTCCGCTCTTCTCCACCTGGAGGATGTTGTTTTCTGCTCTTCCATGCTTTTTCTCCTCCGTCTGCTTGTTGTTATTGTTGTTGTTGTTGTTGGATGCTGAGCAGCAGAGGTGTGTGCTGGGATGATGATGATGACGATCTGGAAGAAAACATGGACTCTTCCTGATCTTCATACATTACACATGCTGCGCACATAACATTAACACATAAACTCACCAAAGAAGAGTGTGGTGATCATGCAGCAGCTGACAGAACCATGTATGAAAGTACATCAATGCTTCAAATATAAGGTTTTAAAATAAATACAAACAACACAATAATAAAGTGGCTGGTGAGATAAACCACACACTTTATAATACTTTGTTTTATTACTCATGAAGCCTAATATACTCTGTTTTTTGTCCTGAACTTTAACTTCTGTACCTGAGGCGTGAGCACAAATCGTTTTTATGGTTTTTATTGTGTGTGCGTGTGTGTGTGTGTGCGTGTGTGCGTGTGTTACAGTATGAAAACTGTGATTCAGACATTTCTCTACACGAGAGACAAGCTGACACCAGGTGGGTGTTTGTGCTGCTGGTGGGGGCCCAGCAGGGGCCTCCTCCCACTGCCCCTCTGGATACAACCCTGTCAAGTCAAGCAGTGAAACTGTGTCAGAGAGCAGCAGCAGCAGTGACAGCAGCAGTGACAGCATCAGCAGCAGCAATATCTACATCACATGATCACGTCGTCATCTCACTGTTAGACTTTTGTAAACCACTCACTCTCCCACACACACACACATACATTCCAACACACTCACACACCCTCCCCCCACACACACACACACACACACACTCACACACTCTCCCACACCAAATGTCTCCTGTGTGTGTGAATTTAACATCACACACACAGGAGTTGTTGATCCACTGCTGCCTCCATCACTAAGTTCAAATGTCTTATTTTGTCACTTCAGTGTTTGAAATCCTTTGTTCAGATTGACGTCAGTGACACAAAATGACCACACGAGGCAGCAGAGGACTAGCAGCTAAAATCACTGGTTTTCTCTCTGGGGTTTGGTGTGGGAGAGTGTGTGTGTGTGTGTGTTGTGTGTGTGTGTGACATATTTGCCATAAAAGATAATCTGATAATATGAAGACCATTCACACACATATTGATCTTTTATGGATTTAAAAGGATCAGTGGCTTTAAAAGAAACATGTTCTGCTTGTGTTCCCTCTGTGAGAAGACACTGGACAGTCAACAGAGAGCATGCTGCCCCCTGCTGGAACCTCCAGTCCAGTCAAACTCAACTCTGGTTATGATTTCATATTAATGCTCGTCTTACATTAAAACATGTTGACCAGACGTGGACGAGGCGTCGCACCAAAACAATAAAGAATGAAGAAAATAAATGACACAAAAGCAACTTCTCTGTGAGCTCATCCAGCCTGTAGGGGGCGTGGTCACTCCTGAGTTTAGGAAACACCAATCACAGGAAACTCTGCTATATCTGTCTGTTAATTAATGGTTACCAAACACTGGATCGGGACCCACAGATGGGTCAGATGTTGACCCAAAATTTTAAGTACACACATGCATATATATATATATACATTTAAGTGCACATGTATATATATATATATATATATACATTTAAGTACACACATGCATATATATACATTTAAGTGCACACATGCATATATATACATTTAAGTACACACATGTATATATATATATTTAAGTACACACATGCATATATATATACATTTAAGTGCACATGTATATATATATATACATTTAAGTACACACATATATATACATTATTAAGTACACACATATATATACATGTACATATATATATACATAAGTACACACATGCATATATATATATATATATACATTTAAGTGTACAGTATATATATATACATTTAAGTACACATGCATATATATATATACATTTAAGTATATGTATATATATATATACATTATACACATGCATATATATATACGCTTAATACACACATGCATATATATATACATTTAAGTACACACGTATATATATACACATTTAAGTACACACATGCATATATATATACGTTTAAGTACACACATGCATATATATATACATTTAAGTACACACATGTATATATATACACATTTAAGTACACACATGCATATATATACATTTAAGTACACACATGCATATATATATACATTTAAGAGCACATGTATATATTCAAGATTCAAGATTCAAAGTGTTTATTGTCATATGCACAGTAAAGAAACACGTTTCCCTGTACAATGAAATTCTTACTTTGCTGTCCATAAAGCATAAAGTAGAAAAGAGATGCTTTTGTAGAAAAAAAGTATAAATATACATAAGAAAAATATAAATATTACAAAGAAACTAAAATAACATATATGCATAAAATAAGTGTAAACATATGCATATATACAAGGAATAAGAGTATTACAAAAAAAATAACATAACATATATGCATAAAATAAGTGTAAACATATGCATATAAACAAGAAATAAGAACTGTACATAAAGTGAACACTGGTTGTGCAGTTTAACAGATTTAAAGTGACATGTTTCAGGTTTTAAAGTGACAGTAACAGATTAAAGTGACAGTGTAACCAGGTGACAGGATTATTGTAGTCCCGTTCAGCTGTTGAGGATTCTGATGGCAGTGGGGTAAAAAGAGTTCTTTAGACGGGTTGTCCTGCATTTGGCACTCCTGTACCTCCGTCCTGAGGGCAGGAGTGTAAACAGTCCATGTTGTGGGTGGGTGCTGTCTTTGATGATGGTGGCAGCTCTCCTGTGGACTCTGCGGTGGTAGATGCTGTGCAGTGAGGGCAGTGGGGACCTGGTGATCCTCTCAGCTGTCTTTACCACTCTCTGCAGGCGTTTGCGGTCCATGGCTGTAGTGCTGCCGTACCACGCGCTGATACAGTTGGTCAGACTGCTCTCCACGACACAGCTGTAGAAGTTGCTGAGGATCTTTGTCGACATGCCAAACTTCCTCAGCCTCCTCAGAAAATACAACCGTTGCTGTGCTTTCTTGAGCAGCTGTGTTGTGTTGGTGGTCCATGTGAAGTCCTCAGTGATGTGGACCCCGAGGTACTTAAAGCTGCTCACCCGCTCCACTTCAAGATCCCGGATAAACAGTGGTTGGTGAGGTCTCCTCTCCTTCCTCATGTCTGTGTCTGTGTTTAGGGTGAGGTTGTTGTCCTCGCACCAAGAAACCAGACTGTCCACCTCCGTCCTGCTTCGTCCGCCGCAGTGATGCATCCTATCACTGCATATATATACATTTATGTACACTACACACATGCATATATATGTACATTTAAGTACACACATGTATATATATACATTTAAGTACACACGTATATATATATACATTTAAGTACATGCATATATTTATATACATTTAAGTACACACATGCATATATTTATATACATTTAAGTACACACATGCATATATATACACATTTAAGTACACACATGCATATATATATACATTTAAGTACACACATGTATATATATACATTTAAGTACACACATGCATATATATATATACATTTAAGTACACACATGCATATATATATACATTTAAGTACACACATGCATATATATATATACATTTATACACATGCATATATATATACATTTAAGTACACACATGCATATATATATACATTTAAGTACACACATGCATATATATATATATATACACACACATTTAAGTACACACATGCATATATATATACAGTATACATTTACGTACACACGTATATATATACACATTTAAGTACACACGTATATATATGTCAGACCTGGACCACATACGGCCCTTTGGGCGTCCCTGTCCGGCCCGCGGTATGTCAGTCAAACACAGATGCTGCGCATGCAATACAACTGTGTTGCTTTTATTTTGAAAAGCCTGACGTATGGACGCACGTATCTGCGTCCGTCTGCACAGCGACAGGTGACACTAGCCAGTTACCACTGACCCCCTAAAAATGTCGGCTCACGTTAAAATAAGAAAAGTTCATTCCAGCGCGTTTTCAACAAAACAATGTTGAATATTTCAGTTTAAAGGCGTCAAAGGTAAAAACCGTGTGCTTAGTTTGTGGTTCACAAGTGGCTGAGTTTAAGGATTACAATCTGAATCGCTGCTACGTGACCTAACACCAAGAGAAATACAAGAACTTATCTGATGAAGAGCGCGCGAAGGAGTTGGAGGAAGTGTCTCAGTGTAAGTTCAGGAGTTATCATTATCTCCTCCATGTTTATTATCTTATTATTTAACCAGCGAAGCACCGTCACTCCTATGTAAACTCATCCGCTGTGATTGTAGCATTAGTGTGTGTGTGTGTGTGCGCGTAAGCGTGCAGGTGCGCTCTGTTGGGGTTGTGTGTTTGTATGCTGCCCAATTTACACCAATTTACACTTTTTTAGATAAAAGAGATAAAATTAAATTAAAATTAATTAAAATTTATATATATATATATATACACACATATAATTACACACAAGTACACACGTATGTTCATGTGAGGTTTTTCCACGACCATGTTAGCATGGTGTTAGCATGGCGCTTGAGCAACATGTACACTAGAGAGCAGCACTGAGTTAACACTTACTGACAGCAACGACAGACACAACGACAGACACAACGACAGTGACTCAGGGGCAAAAAACTACTGACGTCACAGTTTATTGTTGTTTATTGTATAAAAAATAGGCCTCTTTTCTTTATGACATTCATGTTTTCATGTTCATCGTGGTTCATGTTCATGTCTTTGTTGTTGTTGTTGTTGTTGTTGTCGTCAGGTGACATTAACAGATTCTCTTGACTCCATCAGGAGCTTGAGGTTAAAAATGACTCCATGTCCTTGAGTGTGTGTGTGGAGGGGGCGGGGTCAGCAGAGGGCGTCCAGCCGTGGTGAAGAGATAATGGGAAATAAAGAGCATCATTACTTCTCTCCACGCTGCACTGCACCGCTCATCTCTCAGGGGAATGCTGGGGGGAAAAAACGGAGCGGAACATTTCATTTTGACACGTCTGGATCTGGACTCTCGTTTCAGTTTTTTTTATTCAAAGGACAAATCGTCTAAAAACAAAGCTCACAACATTTCTGTGCTTTTGTAACGTAGAAGACATGAGACGACGCGAAGACATGAGACGAGACGAAGACATGAGGCTAGACATGAGACGACACACATTGACCAAAAGACATGAGACGACACAAAGACATCAGACACGTGGACATGAGCGACACAAAGACACACAGAAGATATGAGGCACACAAAGACATGAGACATGAGATACTAAAGATATGAGACATGAAGAATGAAGACATGAGGCGACAGAAGACAGTGAGGGATTTAGACATGAGACGATTATGAAGACATGAGGCGACAGAAGATATGAGACGACACAAAGACATGAGACGACACAAGACATGAGGCGACACAAAGACATGAGACACGACACAAAGACATGAGACGACATAAGACATGAGGCGATGCAAAGACATGAGGCTTACAGAAGATATGAGACGACACAAAGACATGAGATCTACACCTAAGACATGAGGTGACAGAAGACATGAGACATGAGACTAAGAAGACTACACAAGACATGAGACGACAGAAGGCATGAGACAACGCTAAGACATGAGACGACAAGACATGAGGTGACAGAAGACATGAGACGACACAAGACATAAGACGACGAGACATGAGGTGACAGAAGACATGAGACATGACGACACGAACATGAGACGACACAAAGACATGAGACTACAGAAGCCATGAGACAACACAAAGACATGAGGACGAAAGACATGAGACAACAGAAGACATGAGATGACAGAAGACATGAGATCACAAAGACATGAGACAACAAAGACATGAGGATGAGACAGACAGAGACGACAGAAGACATGAGGACGACCACGAAGACATGATCACATGAGAGACATGATTACAAAGACATGAGATCAACACAAAGACATGAGACGACAGAAGACATGAGACGACACAAAGACATGAGACGACATGAAGACATAAATAAAAAATATGTGATATTTCTAAAATCTGAAGGCTGTTTTACAGAATTCTGGTCAAATCTCGCCTGTGAGGACGATGTCTCATCTTAATTGCGATATTTTGGTTTTGCGCATTTCTAAGGCTAATGGAAACTAGTTAGCTTAGCATCAGCCGCAGGAGGAATCTCACTGACCCTGACATGGGATTCCAAGATGGCTGCTGACGTACAAGCACAGTTAAAAGCGCGCGTCGTCGTCGTCGTTTCTCCTTGTTTTTCTTTGTCGTCTTCTACGTTGTCAGACATGTCTCCACTCCAGCTCCGACCTCCGATGTAAGTGCAAGGCTGCGTTAGCTCCAGAAAAATAGTTAACTTAGCATTAGCCTCATGACAGCAGTTGCCAGTTGTTTTTATTTGTGCGAGTAAACAGAGATGACCCAGTGACTCCAGCACCGTCTTTGCTTTGTTGGTTGACGTGAGGTCTGCTCCTCCTCCGGCTCCTCCTCCTCACACATACTCCTGAAGGCTGTAACTGTCCTTGACATCTTTCGGCAGGAGTTTGGAGGGAGAGCGGTGTGGCGTCGGCTTGTCCTTCTGCAGCCGAACACTTTTGTTCTCTCTCTGTTCTGGTCGTACTCGCTCGGCCTTCTGTTCCTGCCTCCTCCTCTGCTCCTCCCGCCTCCTCCTCTGCTCCTCCCGCCTCCTCCTCCCGTGCTCCTCCCTCCTCCTCCCGTGCTGCGCTCCGTCTGTCTCAGCGTCGTCCGGTCGTCTCGTTCGTCCTCCGGGACAGGACAGGCAGAAGATGACTCCCGCAGCCAGGAGGAAACCGGCAGAGATGAAGCTGACGCAGAGAGCGCCCCCTGGCTGATATTTGCTGCTGTCCGGCAGCCCTGTGGTCAGGAAGGTGGTGATGACCTCGTTGGTGAACCAGGACGCGGGGACCAGGCAGAGGAAGCTCGCCAGGACGAAGCAGGCGCCAGCGGCGATGGCCGTGTGCCCCTTTGCTCGGTGGCTGCCGCCCCAGCGAGTGCATTTGAGTCCAAGTGACGCGAGGCAGAGTCCGAACGACGCCACCATGCAGGTAAGAACCATGGCGACCCGCGTGGTCAGCAGGGACGGAGGCAGTGACAGCACCGAGTTCTGCACGGTGCAGCTGAAGATGCCGGAGCTGTACCACACGCAGTCCATCCACAGGCCTCGCATCTGCGAGACGGGCGCCATGACGCCGGACCAGGAGCCGACACTCACCGTCCAGTTGGGCAGCAGAGTGGCAACGGTGGCGCCGAGGACGCCCAGGAGCGCCAGAGCGAAGGCCAGGATCTGGATGGCTGCGGGCAGCATGGCTCAGCTGCGGCGTTCGCTCCAGACCCAGTGACAGCCGTGATAATTCTGCAGCTCGGGCTCAGCGAGCTGCGACTGAGTGAGCGAGCGAGGAGCGCGACGGACGCAGCTGAGGATCCTGACCACGGACCACGGACCGTTAATGACAAGTTACAAACTTCATCACCGAGTGACCCGGGGAGGACGAGCGCCGGGTCCCGTGTCCACGTCTGGTGAGGACAGAGCAGAGTGCCGTCCGTCTCCTTGGCAACAGAAGATGCACCCAGTTTTTTCCCTCTTGTGTGGAGTGGAGGAGCAGGAACGTGGAGGTTTGGCGTCGCAGAGCAGCGTTTTCTTATCTGATGAGACGACGGCGAGCTGCGTCAGAATCAGCGCTCGCTCGCCTGAGTGTGTTCGTCTCTCATCGGCAAACATTAAAAAAATATTTTTTTTAAAAAAAACAAAAAAAAACACGACGGCGAGAGCGAAGGTGGAAAAATGACGTGTGATAAAAATCTGCAGCTTTTACAACAATCGAGCGTCGCCGTCATGTGACTGAAGAACGACCACTGCAGCGGCCAGATAAGAGTCCGCCCACCTCATTAGCATAATCCTGCAGAGACTCCACAAACACATGGAGCTTCAGCCGCCGCAGCCATGACGACGATGATGTTTGTGTACAAACAAACATCGTTTTTAACTATCATTACTGTTTTCCTCACTTTAGACATTTAAATGATAATTCACCCGCTCTCAAACACAAATTCACTCATTCACAAACAAATTCACCCGCTCACTCATTCACCCGCATCTGTTTGGATGTTTTCTGAGGAATGATTTGATTTGATTCATGTGATTTTTCTTTTTTCATAAATGAAGTCACATTTTGAAACTGAATCAGAGTTTTGTTTTGAAGTTTTTTTTTTAATTCTGTTTTTTTAAAATCATTGTCTTTAAAATGAATAACTTCATAAATATACAGTATGTGGATGAATTATAATAATAATAATAATACATCGTATTTTTATAGCGCTTTTCTAACACTCAAAGATGCTTATTATTTCATTTGATTCCAGATTTTAATTTAATCATAACTTTGATGTTGAATTAAATATTCATGTTATCATCATTATTATTATTATTATAATAAAGTCACAGATTCAGTTTCCGTGTTTTCACTGTGATTCTTCAGCTGCTTATCCACCGCGACACAAACAGTTTGACCTCTGACCTCTGAGATCATAGAGTCTGGAGCTCAATCAAAGCCCATCTGGAACACACACACACACACACACACACGTACGACATTCATGATTTGAGGGGACATTGCATTGATTTACATTAAGACTAATTCTAACCTTAACCACAATTACTACTGGCCTAATCCTAATCCTAACCTCAACCTAGTCATTTACGTTGATGGGGCTTGATTTTTGTCTCCACAAGGAAGACAAGTCCCCATAACGTGACTGTGTGAACAGGTTTAGGTCCCCACAACATTAGTAATACTCTGGCACGCACACACACACACACACCAATGGAGGCTCCATTAGCCATCAATCAGCAGTGAGACAGGAATATAAATGAACTGCTTTATCTCAGCTGAACACACACACACACACACACACAAAGACACACACACATACAAAGATACGCCATGAGGACAAGAACATGAGGACATGAGGAATAAAGTTTAAAATGAATGTTGTGATAAAAAGCGTCATGTAATGGAAAATGCATTTATTGGACGAGGTTGAGTCAATAAAAAAAAGACATAAAAAACATTTAAAAAATAAATTAGCAATAACACGTCACTCTGTGGACGTGTGGACATGTGTCACTCTGTGGACAGGCACCACTATGGACGTGTGGACAGGCGTCACTATGGACAGGCGTCCCTATGGACGTGTGGACGGACGTCACTGTGGACAGGCGTCACTATGGACGTGTGGACGGACGTCACTCTGTGGACTTGTGGACAGACGTCACTCTGGACATGTGGACAGACGTCACTGTGTGGACAGACGTCACTGTGTGGACAGACCTCACTGTGTGGACGTGTGGACAGACGTCACTCTGTGGATGTGTGGACAGACGTCACACTGTGGACAGACGTCACTCTGTGGATGTGTGGACAGACGTCACTCTGTGGACAGACTTCACTCTGTGGATGCGTGGACAGACGTCACTCTGAAGTGTCTCTCACTGCTGGCGTCTTTGGCATCTCCTCGCTGCAGACTGGAACTCCGCCTCTTCTCCGCCACCTTGTGGCCGTCGCTGTGATTGGGTGCTCCTGGCTCCACCTCCTCCTCGGTGAAGTTCAGCTTCTGCAGCTGAGCCTCCAGGTCAGAGGTCAGCGAGCAGAGTCTGCTTCTCTTCCCCGCTACGTTACACGTGGCGTGACTGGGCAGCAGCGGTTCCGAGCGCGTCTCTCCCACCATGCACCTGTCCTCCAGTGGACGAGTCGCCCTGTGGGCGTGGACGCGACTCCTCTGTTGTCTCCTCCTCTCAGCCGTGGACAGCCTGGTACTCCTCAGGGAGCCGTCGCACGCTCGCTCTCTGAGGACGGAACGCAGCGAACGCAGGACGGACGCCTTCGACTCCAGACCACTGCAAGAGCACGGAGGTCAGGAGGTCAGGAGGAGATGATGATGATGTAACAGTGTGTGTTGTACCTGCTGCGGAGCTGAAACACTGTCTCTGGATGTCCCTTGACCTCTGACCTGCTGTGAACCAGCTCCCACACACACGCGCTCTCTGAACCTGGAAAATAAACAGACACACATGGATGACAGGGCGTCTGCAGCACAGCGCCACCTGCTGGACAGCTGCTGCACTGACACAGTGGTGGTCCACACTGACCTGTGGTTTTGGCCGGTCTGACCTGGACCGCTGACGGTGGGATTAACCAGCAGAACTTGAGGGGATCCGGATCAGCTGAGCGGACGGCGTTCTGTCCAAAAGACCACAAACAACTGTCTCAAAACTGTGATGTCACTGTGGTGATGTCACTGTGACCATGCTTAAGTTCCATCTCACTCCATTTTGGAAATGCAACATCATTTTACAAAATGGCCGCCACACTATGCGAAATAAACTGCTCAGGCACGTTCTCTCGCAGACTCCACCTGGTGGACATTCAAGAGAAGACACGTTTCAGACTGGAGGCTTGTGTCACTAAACCTTCACCTTCATCCTCCTCTTCAGTTTGCTGTTCTCTCGATAAACCAGGATGACGGCTCGTTTGAACACTGACGACAGAGAACAATGTTAGTGGATCAGTTAAGTGGACTGCAGTTATTTGACAGACAGGGGGCGCTGTGTTCCGTCGCCTCTGCTCACCAAACAACGTGAGTTCTGGCTCTTTCCTCATGCGACCAAGAGAGGGCAGAGGGTTCAACCACACCGCCGAAGAACGGACCAGGAACTCGCCCATCGAGATGTCGCTCACCTGAGAGATGCATCGCCGCGGAGATGTTACGCAAAAAAACAAAAAACACAGAAGAGCGAAGAACAACTGCGATGTTGTTATCACCTGTTTGTCGCGGCCGCTCTGCTCCGCAGCTAGCTGCTCAAACACGCAGCCAAAGTCCTCGTAGATCTTCTGCATCTCGTTGATGTGAGTCGCCACCTTCTCCATCGCTCTCAGAGCCTCTGATTGGACGACAGTCACAACAATGTCTTTAACTTTCTGTGTGCTCCCTGTCAGGTGAGTGTGTTACCTGTCAGGTGAGTGAGTGAGTGTGTTACCTGTCAGATGAGTGAGTGAGTGTGTTACCTGTCAGGTGGTGAGAGTCTGTGTTACCTGTCGGGTGAGTGAGTGTGTTACCTGTCCGGGTGGTGAGTGAGTGTCCCTGTCAGGTGAGTGGTGGTGTGCCGGGTGAGGTGGTCAGGTGTGTTACCTGTCGGGTAGTGGTGTGTTACCTGTCGGGTGAGGTGAGGTGGGTGTTACCTGTCAGGTAAGTGTGTGTTACCTGTCGAGGTGAGTGGAAGTGTTACCTGTCGGGTGGTGAGTGGAGTGTGTTACCTGTGTCGGATGAGTGAGTGGAGTGTGTTACCTGTCAGGTAAGTGGTGTGTTACCTGTCAGATGAGTGAGTGAGTGTGTTACTGTCGGGTGGTGGTGTGTTGCCTGTCAGATGAGGTGAGTGAGTGTATTTACCTGTCGGGTGGTGAGTGTTACCTGTCAGATGAAGGTGAGTGAGGTGTACCTGTCAGGTAGGGTAGTGAGTGTGTTACCTGTCAGGTAAATTGTGTTACCTGTCAGGTGGTGAGTAAGTGTTACCTGTCAGGTGAGTGTGTTACCTGTCAGGTGAGTGAGTGTGTTACCTGTCAGGTAAGTGTGTTACCTGTCAGGTAAGTGAGTGTGTTACCCGTCAGGTGAGTGTGTTACCTGTCAGGTAAGTGAGTGTGTTACCTGTCAGATGAGTGAGTGAGTGTGTTACCTGTCAGG
>NW_025321455.1:36810-84296 GCF_019176455.1 Solea senegalensis
GAGTTGGTTACTTGTCAGGTGAGTGAGTGGGTTACCAGTCAGGTAAGTGTGTGTGTTACCTGTCAGGTGAGTGTGTGTGTTACCTGTCAGGTGAGTGTGTTCTGGACTCTCCCGTTGGGTCAGAACCATCAGTTCTCTCAATAACAGTGGATACTTGAGAACTCTTTGAACAGGTTTGATCAGAAACGACTCCAGACACGTTGAGTGCTGATTGGTCGGATTTCTCATCTCCAGGAAGCGTTTGAAGTCATCGTCAGTTTTTGCTGAAACACGACAGGAAAACATTAAACGTTGGCATCTGTCTCACAGGTGGGGCTTCCTTTGGTGTGGGCGGTGGCTTCTCACCTCGTTCCAGAACCTTCTGGACTTTGATGTGATTGGCACAGAAGCCGCTGTAGAGTTTGAAGTGGTCGGCGTAATAAAGGAACGATCCGCCCAATGAGAAGAGGAGTTTCTGAAGGAAATAACCAAAACATTTAACATTTAAATAAAAAAAGTATCCTTAAAAAAACAATAAACAAACAAACGGTGGATACCTTGAAGTGTTCGGGTTTTTCCAGGCGACTAAAGTTCGGACATGACATGATTTTTTCCTCCAACGTCTGAAGAAAAACTCTCTGAAAGTCCAACATCTCAGGCAAACTGCCAAACAGTGCCTCCATCTGACCAAGAGACAGAACCACAAACACGCTATGACCTCTGACCTCTTTTTAAGTTTGTTTGTTTGTTCGTAAACACACCTCTTCTTTACTGAGGAACGTCTCATTCTGCAGTGGAGTCAAGTAAAGTTCAAGCAAACACACCAGGTCCTGAGAGACAGACAGAGAGACAGACAGACAGGCAGAGAGAGAAATTTAGAGTTGTAGTACAGTTGTAATACACTCGTAGTACAATTGTAGTACTGTTGTAGTACAGTTGTAATACAGTTGTAATACTGTTGTAGAACAGTTGTCATACAGTTGTAATATTGTTGTAGTACTGTTGTAATACAGTTGTAGTAGTTGTCATACAGTTGTAATATTGTAGTATAGTAGTAGTACAGTTGTAATACTGTTGTAGTACAGTTGTCATACAGTTGTAATATTGTTGTAGTATAATTGTAGTACAGTTGTCATACAGTTGTAATATTGTTGTAGTATAATTGTAGTACAGTTGAAGAACAGTTGTAGTATAGTTGTAGTACAGTTGAAGAACAGTTGTAGTAGTTGTAGTACAGTTGTAGTACTGTTGTAATACAGTTGTAGTACTGTTTTAATACAGTTGTAGTACAGTTATAGTACTGTTGTAGTAGTTGTAGAACAGTTGTACTAGTTGTAGAACAGTTATAGTATAGTTGTAGTATAGTTGTAGTAGTTGTAGTACAGTTGTAATATTGTTGTAGTATAGTAGTAGTGCAGTTGTGGTAGTTGTAGTACAGTTGTAGAACAGTTGTAGTAGTTGTAGAACAGTTATAGTATAGTTGTAGTACAGTTGTAGTAGTTGTAGTACAGTTGTCATACAGTTGTAATATTGTTGAAGTATAGTAGTAGTGCAGTTGTGGTAGTTGTAGAACAGTTATAGTATAGTTGGAGTACCGTTGTAGTAGTTGTAGAACAGTTATAGTATAGTTGGAGTACAGTTGTAGTAGTTGTAGTACAGTTGTAGTAGTTGTAGAACAGTTATATGTATAGTTGGTTGTAGAACAGTTATAGTATAGTTGAGTACAGTTGTAGTAGTTGTAGTTTGTAGTACAGTTGTAGTAGTTGTAGAACGGTTATAGTACAGTTGTAGTAGTTGTAGTACAGTTGTAGTAGTTGTAGAACAGTTATAGTATAGTTGTAGTAGTTGTAGAACAGTTATAGTATAGTTGGAGTACAGTTGTAGTAGTTGTAGTACAGTTGTAGTACAGACCTTGACGTACGACTTCTCGGTGTCGACCAGTTCCTCGATGACTTTGCGCAGCCGTTGACACACACTCAGGTGGGCGGGGCTTGCTGGCTGAAAGACGGCCTCTCTATCGTACGGGTTCTTGGGAACATCGGCGTCTGCAGCTCGGCCTTCTGGGAAACTTTGGAGCAGAGAGTAGACCCGGTCCATGTTCTGTAAGGGGGCGGAGTCAGCAGGGTAAAGGTCAGTCACTTTCTTCAAACGTTGTTTGTAATTGTGTTTGTTCAGTCTCCTCCTCCTCCTCCTCCTCCTCACCCAGCACAGAGCCTCCACAGTGAGTGAGAAGGACACAGAGGTCAAAGGTCACCTGCTGGTTCACTCCTGCAGGTCTAAACCCAGACAAGAGGTCATGTAACCATTAGGAGGGAGGAGAGGAGGATTGTGGGAAAAGCGCCACATTCAAATGACCCAGGCCCCGCCCCCTGACATCACGTCACCTGTTCTGTTGACTCGTCGCTTGCACACAAAGTGATGTCATCAAACACTGGAGGTGGGGCGAAGTCACTGAGAGATGAGTCCTCTGTCAACACAGAACAGGAAGAGACTGTGGTCATAAAGTCACAGTGCCCCCTACTGCTGAGAACCAGCCTGACGCACAGCCTACGTCACATGATCGCGTGTTTATCTGTAATTTTATATATCAATATATTTCTAAACGAGATATAACACAGGACAAATCCATGAAGTTCATTTTGTGTTAAAATGACAATACATGGGCAGGAAGTTCACACCTATGTGTCCTCTCCCTACACACACACACACACACACACACACACACACACACACGTTTGTGTAAAGAATGTTAAAAAGCTGTTGCAGGGTCAAAAGTGTATTTCTCACACTGAAAGAAAGTGATCATTTTCCTGGCTATAAAATGAGGAGGAAACTGTTCTCACTTCAGCACATGCTCCACCTTGTGGCCAAAAAGAGAAAGCACACCTCTCTTAGCGAGTGACACTGCTACACACAACACTTCTTATACAACACATCAAAAACCTCTGAACGGTTGAAATGAAATAACTAGAAAAATATATAGGAAGGGGGTGTGGCTTATTCTGTTCTAACGTCGTCATATTTCCATCACCTGTTTCTTTCCTTTTTGAAGGAAATGTTTGCAGTAACCACGTCAGTGGAAAAGTGTTCATTGTTACTGTTTCTGAATGAATGACTGTATATTATTGTTATGCAGAAAAGAGATTTGTTTTATTTTATTGTTACTTCAGTGACCTCTGACCTTTGGCATGTGGCTTAAACCTATGACGGACTCTTTGCTTATTTCTTAAAGGGTTAGCCTCTGGAAAACATTTGATCTAATGTGCTATAATGCACTGGGGGAAACCAAAAATATCCAGATATATATCGAGTATCGCTCAGATATAGAGTATACTATACCAGACAACGTGTCACAGTTCCAGGTATTATATTATTATTTTTATGAACTGCAATGTATTTGTACAAGTTATAAATACTTATTAATTACTTATAATGCTAATATATATATATATATATATATATATACATATACATATATATGTGTGTATATATATATACAGTATATATACATATATTAATTAATACATATTAATTAATACGAACAGCCAATCAGCTAACAGAGGGGCGGACCCAGCGTGCAGAAACAGCCTATCATATCCTAGGACGTCACCAGTAACAAGCAAACAGCCAATCATTCAGCAGCTGTGTCGTTCGGTTGCAGTAGTTACAATGTGGGTTTGTTTACAAGGGAGTAGCATGCAGTGAGAAGCCGGGAGGAGAGCAGCGGAGACTGGCATCGGTACTTTACGATAGTACCGTCGTGTTGAATTTCTAGTATAGTAGGAACTGGTACGATTTGGCACCGCGGGTATCGCGGGTACCGTGGGTGTCGTGGGTGTCGTGCAACTCTGCTCAGATAAGTTCTAATGTTTGATTTTGTCTCTTCACTGTTTGAAATCCAACGTTCACATTGACGTCAGTGACACAAAGTGACCACACGAGGCAGCAGAGGACCAGCAGCTGGACTTTGGTGTATGTGTGTGTGTGTGTGTGTGTGCGCGCTCACAGCACAGTCACATAAAACTGTACCTTTCATCTTCAAAATAAAAGCCTGTCACTGTGTTTAACTCAACAAAAGGTTAATTTCCTGTCTGTTCTTTCAAAATAAAACCAAACAACGAGAAGGGAAATGATCTTGGAGTCACGAGGATGAGGTCATGTGACTCACACACACACACACCTGTGGCCCAGGTGGTTGTGTCAGCGGGTTCAGGCAAGGCGGCGGCGGCGGTGGTGGGGGCAGGCTTGTCCTTTGGGTCATGTGACGTGTCTCTCCTCAGAAGTAGGTGGAGCCTCTGGTGGGTGAACAGATTCTGCAGCAGGTGCAGGTCCAGTGCAGACACAGAGGCCCCGTTCACTGCCAGAACCTGGTCTCCGACCCTGAGGCCTGATGGGAAACAGAAAGACAGGAGTCACAGTTCCGCCCCCTGCTGGTGATTCACTTGAACTGCTGCCAGACACTTGAGCTTTGGACCTTCTAAGGCCGCGAGTCCTCGCGGGTCCACCTCACTGACGTAGACGCGACTCTTCCCGACACCGTCCACGTGACCCGTCACCGCCAGCCCTGCAGGGTCACGAGGGCGTGGTTAAAGGACAATCCCGGGTTTTTCACAGACAACGTCACTGAACACACACTCACCGAAGTCCTGAGCGTCAGGTCGAGACAGAAGCAGAGAGAAGACATCGAGGACGGAGACGGACGGCTCGTCCCGCACCTGAGGACAACCACATCACATTTAGTCATTTAAATATTTAATGTTCTGACAATGATTCATATTTATCTCTGATTATCGATCAATGAATGACAAACAAATTGTTAAACATAAGAATGAACAGGTTTTAACGTCCAGCAGAGGGCGCCACCTCCTCCTGTTTGGAAGCAGAGTCAAGTCTCTGCAGGAGGAAACAGGTTTGTCCTTTTTTAATCGAATAATAATAATGATAATCATTTCTCATCATTTTTAATAATCATAACAATACAAGTGATTTTTTATTATTTTTTTAAAACAGAAAAAAATATTTTTTAAATAATACATTTTAATTTGTTATTTTTAGTTTCACAAACAACAGGAAAGTTTGTTTCATCAACAAGGAGGCGAGAGGAGGAGCAGATGAAAAGAGGAGGAGGGTTAATCTACAGTGACAAAGGAAATGTGAGAGAATGAAAGGTTGTGTGTCCTTTAATCCTCAAATACGCCTCCTCCTCCTCTTCATCTCCTCTGCTCTGACACATCTGTCCATCACTGCAGACTCTGAATAAAGCCACACCTCCTCTTCCTCCTCGCAGGGTTAAAGAGCAACAGGTGGCAGCAGATTCATCATACACACACGTGTGTGTGTGTGTAGATTTTCACTTGTGTACCTGAGATGATGTTGATGTTGTGTTCAGGTTGTGTTTGTCCAGAGTCTTCAGTGAGGACAGCAGGCTCCGCCTCTTGCTGTTTCCTCCTGACAGGGAGCGCCGCCGCCGCCGCAGCACCTCCTCGTCTCTGCTGCACACCTGGGGAAGGGCAGAGACAGCGGGTGTGGAGGTCGTGATGTCACTCAGTGATGTCACATGTGTTTGTTGTGACCTCTGACCCTCGATGATCACAGTTCTCACCAGTGCGTGAAACGAGGACACAGAGAAGACGCCCAGACGTCCTAGCGTGCTCTTGGAGGCACGGCTGACGACGGCAAGGAGGCTCTTAGGGTTGGGAAGTTCACCACCCTGCAGGCTGGACAGGTAACACCTGAGTCTGAACAGATCCAGGTTCAATTTCTCCAAGTTTTGGTCCCACTGCTGGATCTGGACTCAGGGCCAGAAACCACAGTGATTGATTATCAGAACGTTACTGATCATGTTACACTAACATACCTCACATGTAACAACAAACACGCTAACATGCCTGACATGTAACAACAAACCCGCTAACATGCCTGACATGTAACAACAAACACGCTAACATGCCTGACATGTAACAACAGACTAACATCCCTGACATGTAACAACAAACCGCTAACATGCCTGACATGTAACAACAAACTAACATCCTGACATGTAACAACAGATAACATGCCTGACATGTAACAACAAACAGCTAACATGCCTGACATGAACACAAACGCGCTAACATGCCTGACGTACAACACCGCTAACATCCTGACGTAACAACAAACCGCTAACATGCCTGACGTGGCTAACATGCCTGACTGTAACAACAAACCGCTAACATGCCTGACTGACGCCGTATGCAACAACAAACACCCTGGTGAACCTGTGGGCGACACTGACCTGGCTCTCCACGGCCTTCCTGTTCTTGTGTTCCTTGATGACGGACAGCTGCAGCTCCGCCATCTTCTTCATCTTCCCGTCCATGTCGATCTTGTGCAGCAGCGAGCGGCTCTGGACGCGCAGGAGACGCAGCGTGTCCTCTTTGCCCTGTTGTCTCGCCAGCAGGGTGGCGCTGGCCGAGTGGACGGCGGTCACCCAGTTCTCCAGGTCTGTCTGGTTGGTCGCCTGAGGAGAAAAAAACACCAGGCCGTTAATGGTTAAATCCTCACTCACTCACCTGGAACCAGGAAGAACAGCATTTTTCAAAATAAAAACCTCAATTTCTGTTTGTGGCCCACTAAAACTCAACCCTGCAGTTCTCAGTCGTTCTCTGACAGTCGTCCTCTGCTTTGAAAGTCGTCCCCTGCTCTGACAGTCGTCCCCTCCTCTGACAGTCGTCCCCTGCTCTGACAGTCGTCCTCTGCTCTGACAGTCATCCTCTGCTCTGACAGTCGTCCTCTCCTCTGACAGTTGTCCCCTCTGCTCGACAGTGTCGCTCCAGTGGTCCCCTGCTCTGACAATGCGTTCTCTGCTCTGACAGTGTCCTCTATCTGACTGGTCCTGCTCTGACAGTGGGTCCTCTGCTCTGACAGTGGGTCCTCTAGTCTGACAGTGGGTCCTGCTCTGACAGTGGAGTCCTCTCTGGTGGAGTCCCCTGCTCTGACAGTGGATCCTCCTCTGACAGTGGTCCTCCTGCTCTGACAGTGTCTTCTGCTCTGACAGTGGAGTCCCCTGCTCTGACAGTGGAGTCCTCTGGTTTGACAGTGGTCCCTGCTCTGACAGTCATCCTCTAGTCTGACAATGTCCTCTGCTCTGACAGTTGTCCTCTAGTCTGAGAGTGGTCGGCTCTGACAGTGAATCCCCTGCTCTGACAGTGGTCCTCTGACAATGGATTCTCTGGTCTGACAGTAGGTCCCTGCTCTGACAGTGGTTCTTCTCTGGTCTGACAGTGCGTCCCCTGCTCTGACAGTGGTCCTCTAGTCTGACAGTGGTCCTCTGCTCTGACAATCCTCTAGTCTGACAGTGGGTCCTCTGACAGTGGAGTCCTCTGGTCTGACAGTGTCCTCTGCTCTGACAGTCGTCCTCTGACAGTAGTCCTCTGACAGTGGATCCTCTGACAGTGCGTCCTCTGGTCTGACAGTGTCCTCTGGTCTGACAGTCGTCCCCTGCTCTGACAGTCGTCCCCTGCTCTGACAGTCGTCCTCTGGCAGTCGTCCTCTGGTCTGCTCTGTTTCACCTGAAACAGGTAAACGTCTCCGTATGAGTTGCTCAGACAGAAGACGTGTTCTTTCTTGGGATGTTCGGGGACAGCCTGGACGATGCTGTCTTCAGCCAGCAGGGCGTAGTGAGGAGAACGTTTGTGTTCACCGCCGTCGCCCCTCCCGTACGTTTCATGAAAGAGCAGAGTACAACCTGAGAGAAAATCTGTAGTTTTATTAAATTGTCATGTTTTTGAGTCTAAGCTTTAACCTGCTGGAGCTAACACAAGCTAACAATGAGCTAAAACAAGCTAACAATGAGCTAAAACAAGCTAACAATGAGCTAACACCAAGCAGACAATAAGTTTACAGTGAGTTAATGTTGAGCTAAGAACAAGCTAATGCTATCACTGAACTGACATTGAGCTAACAGTGATTAAATAACATGAATATGCCTTTTATTTAAATTGGAATATTCATGTTATTTATGTTATTACTAACCCAGTACTGGGTTAGTGGGGTCGTAGTGTACTGGGGCACTAAGGTACTGGGTTAGGCGGGTACTAGGGTAGTGGGTTAGTGGGGTACTAAGGTACTGGGGCAGTGTGGTACTAGGGTGCTGAGTTAGTGGGGTACTAGGGTACTGGGTTAGTGGGGTACTATGGTACTAAGGTACTGGGATAGTGGGGTACTAGGGTTCTGAGTTAGTGGGGTACTAGAGTACTGGGGCAGTTGGGTACTGGGGTACTGGGTTGGGGTACTGGGACTGTGGGGTACTAGGGTGCTGAGTTAATGGGGTACTGGGGCAGTGGGGTAGCGTACCTTTCAGTGTGACCCAGTAAGTCCTCCACTTGTGGCGGGCGACCAGCTCTAGTTTTCCGTCCTTGCTGATGGTGATGAGTGCTTTGAAGGAGAGCCAGCCGGCCCGTCGCACCACACCCTGCTCCTTCTCCAGCAGGAGGTCCAGCTGCTCTCCTCCACCTAACTTCACTTCACCATCTATCTCCTCTTCATCCTCCTCCTCCCCCTCTGAAGGCTCAGTGTGGTTAGCTGGTCCACCACAGCTCGTCTCCAACTCCTGCATGAAGTTCTCGTAGATGTTCTGCCGCTGATCGTCACTGCTCGGGTTTACGACAGGGACGTAGTTCATGGTGTGAAGTTGGTCAGATGACCACACTGCGCCACTGCTGACCAGCCCCCCGGTCAGCCTGTTGGTGAAAACATCGGTGGACTCCCCGCCATAAGGCTCCTGAGGAAAAACCATAGACTGTGAACAGAGACTAAAACCCTGAACCACAAGGACTCAGTCCTTGATTTACATTTCTAATTTTATTCTGACTTTAACATAAAGGTGAGTTTTCCTCCTCAACGCGGATTTTGGTTGGTTCTTACCTGGATCCGCCTCTTCTTTCTGCTCAGACTTCCTGTCCAGTCACTCAGTTGTTGGATTCGACTCTTCAAGAAGTCTTTGCGGTTGTTCCTGGTGGTAGTGCTGCAGATGGGCTCAGACCTGCGGCACGGCAGAGTGAGCGAGGAGTAACGCTGCCCCGAAGCTCCACCCGCATCCTGCTCCTCCTGAATGACATCATCTAAACATGCAGTGGAGGGGAAGGAGGTGTGGGGGGTGTCAGGAACCGTAGGGAAGGCGGGCAGCGCGTTGTGGCTGCTGTAAACACTGATGTCCATCAATGCAGCAGGTAATGAAATCAGGTTTAAATCCATCAAGTCTGGCGGCAGGATCAGAGAGTCTCCGATGCCACTGTCCTCGGTCCGACCAGAGGAACAGGTGGTGTAACCTGCAGTGTCTGTGTCTGCAGTGGGAAAGAGGGGGGTGGAGTTAAATCCGGGTGAGATGTTCTCCACCCGAGCTGAGAAGATTGTGGTGTAGGTGCCGTCGCTGGCGGCAGTGTTTTCTGAGTGATGGGAGGCGTATGTGGCGTAGCCGCTGCTGGGATCCGCACTCCGCCCGCAGACAATCACATTGTCAACGAGCTCAGCACTGCCCCCCCATGGTGAGTCGTACCAGGAGCCATCAGAGCTGAGCAAGCTCCCTTTACTGGTGCGGAGCGAGGGATCTGGGACTGCAGCGGTTGCAGCAGTGGTGGTGATGGAGGTGAAACCCTCAGGCTCCATGGCAACGACCCTGCTGTTGGTGAACTCCACCCTCGTGCTTCCATCTTTGCTGAGTAGCACTTTGGGGCTGCCACCACCCTGCTGACACGTCCGCTCGCCACAGACACCGGAACCTTCTGCACCGCTGTCCACGTGCCCCAATGTGCTCCTGCCGCTCCCCCTGCTGTTCCTGTGAGGAGTCTGCTTGAGGCTCCTCCCCCCATGGCTCCTGCCGCACGCCTGGTTGCTCCTCCACCAGCTGCGAGCAGAAGGAACCTCGTCCCCCTTGGAAGAGAACCTGAATGAGCAGGAGGGTGGGGCCGCTGCGACGACAGTGCTTTGACTGTCTGCATTTCCCATGTTTACCTGCAGGAGGACGACGGAGATGAAGGAAAATGTGTTTTCTCTGACCCCGCCCCTTGCAACTGTTTATCCTAACAGTAAGCTAAAGCCATGCTAATGCTAAACACCTCGCTCATGCTGAGCTATCACTGAGCTAACATAAAGATTACATTGAGGAAATGTTATGTTAGCGCTCTACTGTTGTTGTGCTGACACTTAGCTAACACAGAGCTAATTATGAGCTAATGCATAGCTGACATTTTACTGGCACTAAGCTAACATAGCGCCAGTGGCGTGCACAGGTAGACACTAGGTGGTGCTATAGCACCTGCCGTTGTCCTGGACCAAGCAAGTGCTCTTTTGAAAGTTCATTGTTGTGTATGTGGCCCATGCTGACGTGATCATTTATAAATGCTCGACGATCAAAAGCGTGTGATAATATTGCCCCAATTAATATGCCACCGCTCCTCCTCCGCCGCACACACTTCTCTTCCTTTGTCAACGTGAACGTGCAGAGCGTGCACAAATGGAGGCGCGCTGCAGCAGCAGTGCACATCTGTAGCCCGCACACACCTGCTCCCGGCCCCGTCCCACCAGCCTGGTAACACATAAATGAATTGAGTCCAGTGTATTGTTTGCCCCCTAAGCCTCAGTTGCCAAGCTATAACTTGCACTTTTTGTCTCTGTTGTGAAGTAGCCCGTCTCATACAGCGCCACCACAGCTGAGCATAAATTAGCCGACTGCGCACCTGCTTAACAAGTTAGTCACTACCCAAAATCACTGATATGACGTGATGACCACCACATAACTAATGTCGGCAGAGTTTGTCATTAGTACATGTGAATATTTAGTATTGTGTAGCTTTACATTAGGCTACATAATTAACACATATGCTCACTTTAGACACTCTAAAGTTTAGAGTGGCAACGCTCACTCTTCACTCACTCACGATACTTTGTGCAACAGTTCTGACACCTTTCGTTCTTAACATGTTGACGTAATTACATTGAACATGTGCCACAGTGCCTGTGATGTTTTTTTTATGATCCCTCACTGCTATAATAAGGCAGCTTATTTTTCACTGAGCACCTGCCCCCCAAAATGTCTGTGCACGCCACTGCATAGCGCTAATATCAAGCTAAGACAGGCAGACACACACTGTGTGCAGAGAACTAGTTTGAGTGTTGTACTGTTGAAACTTTGTTGTGAACACACATGTGAAGTAAAAACCACACACAGATCAATAATCAATCACAAATAAAAACATTTTTACCTTTTCTTCTTCTTGTCGTCCTCACACTGTTGCTTCTCTCTCTCTGTGTCGCCTCCAGCTGCTGCCTCCCCCCTCTCCCCCTCCTTCAGTCTGTCCGTTGAGAACAGAGAAAGGGGGCGGGGCTCCCTCCGCACACAGACTCTTTGTACGAGGCTCCTCCTCCTCTTCTCTTCCATGACGTTTCTGTTTCTGTTTATTTTGGTTTTTGTGGAATTCAGAGTGACTTTCTTTTTCCGTTACTTTTCTTCACTGAACTGAGATCATCTTCTTCATCATCATCATCTTCATCATGAAGAGGATCTTCATGATGAAGAAGATGATGATGATGATGATGATGTGTGTTTTGTCTCTTTGTCGTCTTCTTATCGGCCATCTGTCGACCCTCAGACGCCACAGGTGACCCCTCCTATTGTTCACAAACAAAGGCCCTCCCCTCCCGTGCCTGGCCCCTCCCCCAGACAGATGGGAGACCAACATATTGAAGGAATTCATCAGATTTGAACAAAAGAATCAGATTTAAGTTCAGAGGAATGATGCGTTCACTGACTCTCAGTGTGATTTAATGTGTGTGTGTGTAGCTTTTGTCCGAGTGTGATTCGACACAGGAAACAGGAAGTGCAGTTGGTCCATAAACAGCAGGAAATGGCGCCCCCTCCTTCAGCAGAGACTTCACTTGTGGCCGTCTTCAGTTGATGAAGCTGCTGAAAATAAAAAGAAATAAAAACAGGTTTTCATGACATTGTCAGACATTAATGTTTGTATGTCAACATCAAAAATAACATCGCACAAATGAATGAATTTGTTTATAAATGAAGAAGAAAAATAAAATGAGAAAAGATGCAACTCTTTCTCTGGGATTATTTTGTGTGTTTCCTGTCGGACCGACTGGGGTCCTTGTCCTGTCCTGGACAGACGGGCGGAGCCCCGCCTCTCAGGTGGAGCTCGGTGTTGACATGGGCATGGTCAGCACTGCAGAGAACTGATGCCAGGGTCAGAGGTCAGCAAGGATTCTGCTCCTCAGGGAAGATCCAGAACAAACGTTAGACCCGAGAACAAAGAGGTCAGAGGTGATGACTGCGTGGTCCAGCAGAGGGCGCTGTGAGCTGGGCCTGAGATCCACATTTGCCGCATTTTCACCGGCTCTACTCACCTCTCCTCGCCACAGCACTGTTTAAGTCGCGTTTCCACCAGCCTAGTACCTGGTACCAGGGACTATTTTTAGTAGCTGTTCAGATGAGGTTCCATGCGTGCTTAAAAGCAGGTACTATGCGATGATTGGTCAGACTGCCGGCCGCTGAGTCCCGTCAGAGGAAGAGACCTCCTACACACAAAGCCGAACAGCGCCGAACTGTAGATCACTTCAAACTATTTAACAATCCTAACAACGTGGGTTAATCTCCAACAACTACCAGGGAAACCTCTATGTTTAACAGGAGTCTTTTAAAGTGGAGTGGTGCATTTAGGGACAGCGCTGCTGATCGCGAGCCACAGGCCGCTGCAGTCTGTGGAGTAGGAGGCTGTACCCTGGAGACGTGTGGACAGAAATCAAGTCGAACGGTGCCGAATTGTAGATAAAGTAACTACTGAACAATCCTAAAAACGTTGGTTAATCTCCAACAACTACACAAGTGTGGTGTAAAGTCACTCGTCACTCGTGTGTGTGTGCGGGTGTCGTGTATAAAACAAGTCACCGCAGTTTCACTCAGCCGTGCAGTGATGACTCCGCCCACGTTAAGTAGGTACTTTTTTGCAGTGGAGATGCAACCTAATCGTGCCGAGGCGTGTAGAGCCGGTGGAAATACGCCAAATGAAATCCATCAGAAAAAAAGAGACGGAGAAGACGAAGAAGACAGAGAAGACACAGTTGAACCAGTCGCCATGGTGACTTGAGCTCATCTCCATGGACTCTAACTGTGATTTACAGACACTTTCCTCAGGACCTGAAGGCAACGAGCAAATCAGATCAGAGCTGAGGTGAAATCTGATTATTCTGACACTCAGTGAACGACTCACCACCAACATAATGATGAAGATGATGATTGTCTTTATTATTGGCAATAATCAATGTTATTAGTTTAGATGCGTGCGCACACACACACACACACACACACACACTTTGATTTCGATCAAATTCAGATGAATTGTTCAGTTCTGGTAGAAGCGCTCTCCCACTGCTGCCCCTGCTGGCTGAGTGTGGCTATGACAACAGAGAAGTAAAACTAAATATAAACACTTTCATATCTAAAGGTGCAGCTGGAAAAAAGAATCAAGAAGGAATGAAGTTAAAAAGTATAAAAGTATGAGAAAAAAGAGTTTATTTATGTACACAACATTTACATGATTTACACCAGAATTATGTTCAATTCTGAGTCAGAAGAATCAGGAGATATTAAATATTTAGACAAAGAATCACAATGAAGTGGTGGACGAATTCGCTGTTCGGGACTCCACCCACTCGCCACCACACAAGTGCCGGAGTCACATGACGTGGGCGACATGCCCGCCACCTGCACAGGAAGTCGTCTGGACCACGAGGACAGAGGACGCCTCCTGGTGGTCGGGCTGAGGGTCAACATTCTGAACAAAAACAACACGAAGAAGTAAAAACATATTCCTATGAGGTTCTCCTGTGGGGTTCTACTGTAAGGGTCTACTGTGAGGTTCTCCTGTAATTGTCTACTGTGAGGTTCTCCTGTAATTGTCTATTGTGAGGTTCTGTGAGGTTCTGTCTACTGTGAGGTTCTCCTGTAATTGTCTGTGAGGTTCTACTGTGAGGTTCTCCTGTAATTGTCTACTGTGAGGTTCTACAGTAAGAGTCTACTGTGAGGTTCTCCTGTAATTGTCTTCTGTGAGGTTCTACAGTAAGAGTCTACTGGGAGGTTCTACTGTAAGAGTCTGTGAGGTGAGTCTACTGAATTGTCTCTGTGAGGTTCTACAGTAAGAGTCTACTGGGAGGTTCTCCTGGTGAGGTTCTACAGCAAGAGTCTACTGTGAGGTTCTCCTGTAATTGTCTACTGTGATGTTCTACTGTAAGAGTCTACTGTGAGGTTCTGAGTCTACTGTGAGGTTCTCCTGTAATTGTCTGTGAGGTTCTACAGTAAGAGTCTACTGGGAGGTTCTCCTGTAATTGTCTCTGTGAGGTGAGTACTGGAGGTTCTGTACTGTGAGGTTCTACAGTAAGAGTCTACTGTTCTACTGTGAGGACTGTCTGAGGTTCTGTCTGGGAGGTTCTGTAAGAGTCTACTGTGAGGTTCTCCTGTAACTGTGAGGACTGTAGGAGTCTACTGTGTGAGGTTCTACTGTAGGAGTCTACTGTGTGAGGTTCTCCTGTGGGTCCACTGTGAGGTTCTCCTGTAATTGTCTACTGTGAGGTTCTACAGTAAGAGTCTACTGTGAGGTTCTTCTGAAAGGTTCTCCTGTACGTTGTACTGTGAGCTTCTACTTGTAAGGTTCTTCTTTAAAATTCTTCTGTAAGGTTCTGCTGTAAGACTCTTCAGTAAGGTTCTATTACATTCTACTGTAAGGTTCTTCTGTAAAGTTCTTCTGTAACATTGGACTGTGAGGTTCTACTGTAGGATTCTATTGTAACATTCTACTGTGAGGTTCTGTTTGTAACGTTCTGTTTGTCGTTTGTCAGAGTTCTGTTGTTTGTGTGTGCATGTGAAGCTCAACCACAACTGCGTCACTCATTAAAACGACCTTTGTGAACTCTTACTTGATTGAATCTTTTACAAAGGTCTTTAATCTCAAACATTTACGGTTCTATTTAGTCGTATGATGATCATTTGACCACCAACACAAGAGCGTCTTGGGAGCGCGAACATTGGTATTTTTGGTCTTCCAGAAGTATATACCCAATACTCTACTAAAGAGTTGGGGGTATTACTTTTACCTCCCTGATTGCTAACCGCCACCTCCTTCCAGCACACAATGGATTAAAGAGACTACGTCCTTTTTAAAACTAGAGAGAATTTGATATTCAAGAAAGGGAAACTTGAACAAATTCTACAATAAATGGCAACCGTTTATGGATTTTTTTGCGACAGTGTAATGTAATCGTCTATCACCCTCCACCCCCTTTTTTATTATTATTATTTCATCTCATCTATTATGTTGATGTGGTTGGTTTAGTCATGTGATCGTTGTTTGTGGTTGTTGGTGTATACAGACATTTAATGCCGACATCAATGTCTCTTGTATGTAAGTGCCTTTTGTTGCTCTTGTATACACACCAATAAAAACATGAAACAGAAAACTACCTTTGTGCAGTGATGTCGTCCTGACCCGACTCTCCTCCAGCGTCAAGAAGAAGCCACTTCCTGTCTGTCCAGGGTCAAAGGTCACAGCTTCACCTGACCCAACCTCACAGGTCATAATCATGATGGGCCCCCGTCCTGCCTTCAGGTGGATCTGAACACTGTCCTGGCGTCGGCACAAAACAATGTTATTATAATAATCATCACAATAATTCTGTTCTTTTTTCGTTAATACGATGTTTACAGACAGTTAAGACAACAGGAAACTGAAGCGTGTAAACCACTCACTCTCCCACACCAAAGACCAGAGAAAATCAGTGATTTTCAGGAGTTGTTGATCTACTGCTGCCTCTATCACTAAGTTCAAATCTCTTATTTTGTCACTTCAGTGTTTGAAATCCTTTGTTCAGATTGACCTCAGTGACACAAAGTGACCACACGAGGCAGCAGAGGACCAGCAGCTCCAGAAAATCACTGATTTTCTCTATGGACTTTGGTGTGGGAGAGTGAGTGTTTTACAAACTTCAGTTTCCTGTTGGAAAAGTCTGTCTCAGTGAGATAAAGACGCGAACACGCTGAGTTTCTGTCGATCACCTGAAGGCTGGAGGTGAGAATCTGATTGTCTGATTGTGAACATTTGAACGCCTCTGGTTTGGAAACAGTTACACGCCAGTGTGTGTGTGTGTGTGTGTGTGTGTGTGTGTACCTCTGTGGGAGCAGGAACCTCCAGTTTAGTTTCCTCTGGAGCTCTGATGATGACAAGCGTCTGTTCCTGCAGGACTCGGAGTTGACTGATATCGTGGTGAGTCACGTACGCTGACGTAGGGCAAAGTTAAGATTGTTCACATTTATAAAACTCCTCAACTACCATGTGATCCAGGTTTTAACCTCCGCCTGACCTTCGACCTCAGTGTGGGGGTGAAAGGATATGCAGAGCTGTCCACGTCGTCCGTCATGTCAAAGAGTTGCTGAGCGCAGCTTTTGATGAGACCGTCCAGCGTGTCCTCCACCTGCTTCAGCTTCTTCAGCTCTCTCTGGATCTTCTGCTCTCTGTTCTGAAGGAGGCTGGAGATCGGAACCTTCCCTCTGCAGGAGGGGGTCACAGTGGCAGGGAGTCAAAGAGGCGGGGAGTCACAGAAGCAGAAAGTCAAAGAGGCAGGGAGTCAAAGAGGCTCAGGAGTCAAAGAGGGAGTCACAGAAGCAGAAAGTCAAAGAGGCAGGGAGTCAAAGAGGCAGAGAGTCACAGAAGCAGAAAGTCAAAGAGGCAGGGGAGTCAAAGAGGCAGAGAGTCAAGAGGCAGGGAGTCAGGCAGGGAGACACAGAAGCAGAGAAAAGAGGCAGGGAGTCAAAGTGGCAGGGAGTCACAGAAGAGAGTCAAAGAAAGAGGAAAAGAGGAGTCACAGAAGCAGCAAAGAGGAGTCAAAGAAGCAGAGAGTCAAAAAGGCAGGGAGACACAGAAGCAGGGAGACACAGAAGCAGAGAGTCACAGAGGGAGTCAAAGTGGCAGGGGAGTCAAAGAGGCAGGGAGTCAAGAGGCGGGAAGCAGAAAGTCAAAGAGGCAGGGAGTCAAAGAGGCAGGGAGTCACAGAAGCAGAGAGTCAAAGAGGCAGGGAGTCAAGAGGCAGGAGTCAGAGTCACAGAAGCAGAGAGTCAAAAGGCAGGAGACACAGAAGCAGGGGAGACACAGAAGCAGAGAGTCACAGAGGCAGGGAGTCAAAGTGGCAGGGAGTCAAAGAGGCAGGGAGTCAAAGAGGCGGGAGTCACAGAAGCAGAAAGTCAAAGAGGCGGAGTCACAGAAGCAGGAGGGGACAGAAGCAGAGAGTAAAAGAGGCAAGGAATCAAAGATGGGGAGTCACAGAGGCAGGAGTCAGAAGCAGAAAGTCAAAGAGGCAGGAGTCAAGAAGCAGAGAGTCAGAGAGTCACAAAAGCAGAGAGTCAAAAGGCAGGGAGACACAGAAGCAGGGAGACACAGAAGCAGGAGAGGCAGGCAGGGAGTCAAAGAGGCAGAGAGTCAAAGAGGCAGAGAGTCACAGAGGCAGACAGTCAAAGAGGCAGGGACTCACAGAAGCAGAGAGTCACAGAGACAAGGAGTCAAAGAGGCAGGGAGTCAAAGAGGCAGAGAGTCAAAGAGGCAGGGAGTCACAGAGGCAGGGAGTCACAGAGACAAGGAGTCAAAGAGGCAGGGAGTCAAAGGCAGGGAGTCACAGAGGCAGTCACAGAGCAGAGAGTCACAGAGGCAGGGAGTCAAAGAGGCAGAAACACAGAGTCAGAGAGTCACAGAAGCAGGGAGTCAAAGAGGCAAGGAATCAAAGAGGCAGAGACACAGAGTCAGAGAGTCACAGAGGCAGGGAGTCACAGAGGCAGAGAGTCACAGAGGCAGAGACACAGAGTCAGAGATGTCTCTGAGGACATTGACTCACGTCCACTTGACCGTGTTGGACGCATCCCTCTGGAGCAGTTTGAAGCTGACCAGGATGTTGGTCAGGTCACTGACTCTCTGTTTACAGGTCTGAAGACTCTCAGCTGCATTCCAAACGTCCAGTGAACCATCAGGAGCGGTCTGCAGCATCTCCAGGAAACGCCGAGTCAGCGTCGTCCAAGACATGTCTGAGAGAGAGAGAGAGGGAGAGAGAGAGGGTTGTGTGTCTCTGTGACTCCGCCCCCCTTCTCCTTCACCACTCACCATATCTTGAATATCTGTCATCTGCAGTCGACTGTTTTTCCTGTGACTCCGCAGAACTGGAAAACCAGAAAATATCAGTAAAATGTCTTACAGAGGACACGTGATGACTGCAGACGAGAGAGAGTGCCCCCTGTTGCTGACTCAGCTAATATTTTAACAATATATTCACTACGTTATCTTTTTATTGTCAACTGAAGTTTGTAAACCACTCACTCTCCCACACCAAAGTCCACAGAGAAAATCAGCGATTGTAGCTGCTCCTCCTCTGCTGCCTCGTGTGGTCACTTTGTGTCACTGAGGTCAATCTGAATGTTGGATTTCAAACAGTGAAGAGACAAAATAAGAGCGAGTGGTTTACAGACGTCTGTCTCACAGTGAGGTAAAGACATGATCATGTGACGTAGATGTCGCAGCAGGAGGGGGCGCTCACAGCACTAACGATGAGTCAGTATCTCACCTGTTCTGAGCTGCTGGAGGATTCTCTGGACCTGCTCCAGAACCCTGGAGATCCAGAAAAAGACGTTCAGAGTCACTGTAAAGCTCTGTGTGTTCTGTTTGTGTTCTGTATTTTTCCACGACACAGTCCTGGCTCGACTCGGTTGGTTTTCCATGACCTCATAGCTCCGCCTCCTCTGTGTTGGCACACACAGGTACCAGGTTCTATCACTGATGGACGAGAGAACGTGCCGAGTCGCGCCAGGACTGTGTCGCTTCAGAAATGTAAAGACAGTGAACCAGTGTCAGACCTGCTGTGGATGATCTCCACCTTCATCATCATCTCCACAGCCTCCAGTGGTCCACTCCTCCTCCTCCTCCTCCTCCTCCTCCTCCGAGGTCTCAGCTCTCCAGGGACTCATGAGGCCCAGCGGGGCGTCCAGGTACGGGGGCATGATGGGAATGGCGTCTTTCTTGACCTTGTTGTTAGAGATGTCCTCTGGCAGGAAGTGGTCCTCACAGATGACGTGCTGCTCTGTCCCGTCGTGTTTGTCCAGCTCCCTCAGAGCCGCCAACCACACCTACACACATTCAGCACAACGTCAGCTGGTCCAGTCACATGACCGCAGGGCTCCTGATGCCGTGTTCTCCTGTGAGCCAACTCATATCGTGGTCTGAACCAGGGCGGGTCTTTGCCTCTGATTGGCTGTGGTACTGTTCACTGCTCTAACTTGTGTCTGTTTAAAAACTGCCAGCGACTTTTGTGGTGTTAGGAGATGCTGACGTGAAAAAAACCTTAAAAAAAACAAAGGTGCAGTCTTGAGTCTGGGACAGGCCCCGCCCTTTAAAAGGGACAGTTTAGGTTTTTGTATTCCTCTGTGTAATGCAGCTGCAAGATACATTCAAGGAACCGCGTTCATTTCAACATAACGCATGTTTCCTGCGTGGTCCACAAACCAAAGGCTTGCTGCTGCCACCTTGTGGTAGGAGATGCACCACAAAGTAGTGGTCATTAGGTCACAGCGGAATTATGTTTAAAATATAATCAATGCAAGGGTTGCAATCATTGTTCTACCAATCAATTACTTAATTAATCGTCAACTATTTTCATAATCAAGTGATCAGTTTGACTGTTTTTTTACTAATAATTAAAACTAGTTTCTTTCATTTTTCTGCTTCTTAAATGTGAATATTTTCTGACTTCTTTGCTCCATAAAACAAAGAAATCATTGAAACTGAATCGTTTTGTGGACAAAACAAGACATTTGAGGACATCCTCATTTCCAGGTATCTTTTAGAGCTGAAACAATTGATTCATCGATTATTTATCAATTACTAATCGACAACTATTTTGATAATCGATGAATCATTTCGAAGCTTTTTTCATTTCCCATGTATTGAACATACAGTATAGTTTATGTCAATATAATGTCAAACTAAACGTTAAATACATGAAACAAGTCATCGAGAAATTGAAAAAAACTTTTAGTGACTTTTTTAGTGAGTTGTATTAATATTTGCCCATTTATTAATAATAGTAATAATAACAATAATAACAATAATAATAATAATAATAATAGGACATTTTAAAACACTGGCAAATATCAGCAACTACTAAATGTGATCATTCGCAAAACATTGTCCAATCAATTTACAATCATCGTAAATAGTAACATAAAACAAAGCAACACGAGCGACGTCCACACCAAACCTCATAGAGAAAATCAGTGATTTTAGCTGCCGGGACACAGGAGCTGCTGGTCCTCTGCTGCCTCGTGTGGTCACTTTGTGTCACTGAGTTAAATCTAAATGAAATATTTCAAAGCCGAATTCATAAAAATAAGACGTTTGAACTTAGTGATGGAGGCAGCAGTGGATCAACAACTCCTGTGTGCTGTGACGTTAAATCACTGATTTTCTCTGTGGGGTTTGGTGAGGGAGAGTGTGTGCTTTACAGACTTCCGTTTCCTGTTGGTAAAGTCTGTCTAACAGTGAGATAAAGACGTGAAACGTGTTCTTAACACATCGCAGACTTAAACTGACGCAGATTTCATGACACAAGTCTTTTGTTAAATTATTAAAACGTGTGTTTTTGTCCCGGTGTCCCGCGGTGTCCCGCGGTGTCCCCGCCTCTCTCTCGTACCTTCACTGTCGCCGGGTCTTTGGGGAAGTTGAAAAACCTCTTCGGTGGTCGGTGTATGATCCGGTTCACCGGCCTGGTGCGGTTCGGACACGCAGAGACGATGCATTTAAACATGCTGACGTTCATTTTCTCGCGTTAATGACTCGTGTTTACAGCGTTCACCGGAGTTCACACCGGAAACACACGAGTCTTTGACCCGGATATACAGTGAAGGACGAAAAAAAAAAAAAACAACAACAACCCAGCAATGGTGCGCCATCTACCGGCCACAACATGGCAGCGGCGGAGGAAACGCAACATCTTAAAGTGGACATATTATACCCTATTTCCCCCATTAAAATAGTTCCCTGGTGTCCTAATGAACATGTCAGTGACATGCTTTGGTCAAAATACCATAAGGATGAAGCATCATAGCAGTTCAATAACCCTGCTAAACCCGCCCCTTTCAGAACACTCGGTTTTCGTGCATGGTCCCTTTATATGCAAATGAGACACAGGCAAAAAAACACTTACATACAGCGCCAGTTTAGGCAGCTCGCTGCTGGCAATCAGCAGTGGCGATCAGCGGTGCTGTCCCGATGTCTTTTTAACTGATTTTCACAGAGAGTGCAGCACCACTGATCCACCGCTGATCCCTGCATAAACAGCTGCTGTATGTGACTGTATCAGACTGAGTCTGTGCTCCGGTCATGGAGGACGTACTGAACAAATATGTTTAATTAGGACGTGTCAGAATGGTCAGTTATGACCTCTATGTGACCTTTTCTTAACAATGTGTGTGTTTGTACGTCGCTGACTAAATACGGCGACCGCTGGCCGCAGTCTGATGTGAAGTGGTGCGAACACACGAACACACATTTGCTGACTTTATCCGGCACATTAGCTTCAAAGTTCACGTTAAACTTTATTTTAACTTTATTTATAACAGAGTGTGAACAAAGACAGCAGGAGCGAGTACAAATGATCAGTGACACAGAGAAAACTGATTTTAAACACTTGTTAACTAAGTCTTTTGTTAAGTCTACGATATCTACGTCACATGATCACGTCTTTGTCACACACACAGGAGTTGTCTCCATCACTAAGTTCAGATTGACGTCAGTGACACAAAGTGACCACACGAGGCAGCAGAGGAGCAGCTGCTGCTGTGGGGTTTGGTGTGGGACATTCCTCCACACCTTAAACCTGCAAACTGACCCTATATGTATACATACGTACATGTATACATATGTATACATGTACGTATGTATACATGCGTGTACATAGCGTGTTCCTTTGTGTTTATTCTGTACATATTTCTCTTATTTCTATTTCTTTATTGGCAGAAAAACAGAGCTGAGAGAAACACACTTCCGTTCGCATTTGCTGTTTAATGTGGAAATGACAACAACGCGTCTTGAATCTGGTCCACTAGATGGTGCCAGATACTCGTCTAATAGACTGTCAACATGTCCTCAATCAGCAGAGATTAGAGAGGACGTCCACAGAAATGTCCTCACAATATCGATCATTCTTTAATATTTCAAGTCATTTTTCCTGCATTTTTTTTAGATTAGTTAATGTGAACAGGTGAACAGCCTGATGTCTGTAATCTAAGATTACACAGAAACTGTGTGTGTGTGTGTGTAAATTTAAGACATTTTAATCCTTAGATTGAAACCTTTAGAGAAGATACAACATGAAGTTGTTACATGAGTTTATTGTTATTATTTATCCTCAAGTCACGGTAAAATAACATTGTCATAGATTTACGTTTGAATCGCATTTGAATCGCGATCACAAAGGGAAAGTATCATAAGCCACGCCCCCTCTATGTCAGCAGGTGGGACAAGGACGAAAACGAAATATAAAAGTTAATGCGAAGTTTTATCAAGTTATTGATTTCTTTAATGGGCGGAGCATCATGACTGACAGCTGGCCACAGGACGTGTAGAGACATCAGCCATCTTGAGTCACAGTCCCTGGTGGAGGATTGAGCTCCGCCCACCGCCTGAAAAAGACGAACTGATTGGATATATTTACATAAACACAGTCCAGAGTGGCATCAGAGCAGCAGGTGGACGGGAGCATCCACCTGTCCACGTCCTGTCCTCCTGTCTCTCAGGTCAGTTTTCTGAGTGTGTGACGGCTCCTCTTCTCCCAGAATGCACCTCTGCGTCTCTGCAGTCGCATTTCTGTCGTCTGCTTCACTGCCAAGTTTTCTCCTCTGACAAAAAACACACCGAGAATTATTATATGTTCACGTGTTTGTTCTTCTGTCTTCATATGTGTGTGTTCACGTGTGTTCTTCTGTGTTCATGTGTGTGTTCATGTGTGTTCTTCTGTATTCATGTGTGTGTTCTTCTTGTGTTTGTTTGTTCTTCTGTCTTCATATGTGTGTCATGTGTGTTCTGTGTTCCGTGTTTGTTCTTCTGTCTTCATATGTGTGTGTTCATGTGTGTTCTTCTGTGTTCACGTGTGTGTTCTTCTGTGTTCCGTGTTTGTTCTTCTGTGTTCATGTGTTTGTTCTTCTGTGTTCCGTGTGTGTTCTTCTGTGAGTTCAGGTGTGTGTTCACATGTGTTCTTCTGTGTTCATGTGTTCTTCTGTGTTCATGTGTGTGTTCTTCTGTGTTCCGTGTGTGTTCTTCTGTGTTCACATGTTTGTTCCGTGTGTGTTCTTCTGTGTTCATGTGAGTTCAGGTGTGTGTTCACGTGTGTGTTCTTCTGTGTTCACGTGTTTGTTCTTCTGTGTTCATGTGTGTGTTCTTCTGTGTTCATGTGTGTTCTTCTGTGTTCATGTGTTCATGTGTTTGTTCTTCTGTGTTCATGTGTGTGTGTTCTGTGTTCACATGTGTGTTCTTCTGTGTTCATGTGTTTGTTCTTCTGTGTTCACATGTGTTCTTCTGTGTTCACGCTGTTCTTCTGTGTTCATGTGTTTGTTCTTCTGTGTTCACAAGTTTGTTCTTCTGTGTTCACATGTGTGTTCTTCTGTGTTCATGTGTTTGTTCTTCTGTGTTCACATGTGTTCTTCTGTGTTCATGTTCTTCTGTGTTCATGTGTGTTCTTCTGTGTTCATGTGTGTGTTCTTCTGTGTCCATGTGTTTGTTCTTCTGTGTTCATGTGTGTTCGTGTTCGTGTTTGTTCTTCTGTGTTGTGTTTGTTCTGTGTTCTTGTTCTTCTGTGTGTATGTTTGTTCTTTGTGTGTTCTTCTGTGTTCACAAGTTTGTTCTTCTGTGTTCATGTGTGTGTTTTTCTGTGTTCATGTGTTTGTTCTTCTGTGTTCACTAGTGTGTTCACGTGTTCTTCTGTGTTCACGTGTGTTTTCACGTGTGTGTTCTTCTGTGTCCATGTGTTTGCTCTTCTGTGTTCATGTGTTTGTTCTTCTGTTTGTGTTCACGTGTTTGTTCTTCTGTGTTCACGTGTGTTTTCACGTGTGTTCTTCTTTGTCCATGTGTTTGCTCTTCTGTGTTCATGTGTGTTCTTCTGTGTTCCGTGTTCTTCTGTGTTCACGCGTGTTCCTCTGTGTCCATGTGTTTGCTCTTCTGTGTTCATGTGTGTGTTCTTCTGTGTTCATGTGTGTGTTCTTCTGTGTTCATGTGTTTGTTCTTCTGTGTTCACTAGTGTTTCATGTGTTTGTTCTCCTGTGTTCACGTGTGTTCTTCTGTGTTCAAGTTTGTTCTTCTGTGTTCACTAGTGTGTTCACATGTTTGTTCTTCTGTGTTCACGTGTGTGTTCTTCTGTGTTCACAAGTTTGTTCTTCTGTGTTCATGTGTGTGTTTTTCTGTGTTCATGTGTTTGTTCTTCTGTGTTCACTAGTGTGTTCACGTGTTTGTTCTTCTGTGTTCACGTGTGTTTTCACGTGTGGGTTCTTCTGTGTTCACAAGTTTGTTCTTCTGTGTTCACGTGTTTGTTCTTCTGTGTTCATGTGTGTGTTCTTTGTGTATTCTTCTGTGTGTGTTTGTGTTCTTACTGCATTAGCGTGTGGACTGAGCAGAATCTCACACACTCGTGGTCCCGTGTGTTCGCACAGAGGCAGCGCTCCAGTTCCCTCCTGAATCTCACTGATCCAAATCCGTACGGAACCACGTGACTGGAAGAACCAGACGTCAGCGGTTACACATCTTTTCGCTCACAGCTGACGTCTCACACAAATCCTGGCATAGGATTCCAAGATGGCTGCCACTCATACCAGCGACACTGACCTGGTAACAGTTTGAACTACTAACAACTAAGCTAAGTTAGCTGCTAACTGTTAGCTGTTGTACCTCTTCAGTGTTAATTCTAATCTCTTGTTTATCAGTCATGGTGAGCACATGAGTATTGTACATGAATGGTCACATGACAAACGTGTGGACGCTGCTCATGTTTATGTTTGTTAAGAGCAGAGTCACATGACGCCTCTCTGTCCTCTCAGGTGGACTCCAGCTGTGGATGCAGTGTCTTAATGAGACCACAGAGAAAAGTGTCTGCAGATGTACGTGGACGCTGAGACGCTGCGTACAGAACATCTGGCTTCCATCATGATGATGATGATGGTGAAGCCTCCGCGACCCTCGGGTTATTTATTTCCCTCCCTGCTCTCCTGTTGCCTTCACTGACTCACTGGAGACAAAGCAAAGGAGACAGATGAGTGTGGAGACAGTGAGACAGGACAGGTGTTGTCCCTCTGGAGTCTCGTCTCTTCCTTTCATTGATTTATATGACATGATGAATTATGGCTCCACCTCAATCCTTAATCTTTAATCCTGTCCAAATCCTTTACTTAACCTCTGGAAAAGAATTCTGGAAAATTCTACGTGAGAGAAAAGACGATGCTGAGGTGAAGAGTTGAATTCCATAAAACATGAAGGACGTTTGTCAAGGTCAATTTTGACATGCTCTCCCTGTGGGGTTAACCATCCTGTCATCATGTGAACTTTGACCTTTAAAGTGAAGATAATATCGTGTATGAAGTTATTTTTTAACGTCACGTTTGACTTTTATTTGCGTCGTCATCTCCACAGCAACACAGAGCTACAGGTTGAAGACCCCCTGACCTCAACCCTGACCAAAAGTCTGTTTACTCATCATTACTCGTCAACTTTTGTCACGTGACACAATCGTTTCTAAAACATTATTAAATATAACCCAAAAAAACTGGTGAACTTTGAACTGTAGAGGGCAGCATTCCTCATCTCACTGCAGGAAGTCATTATTAGAAGAAAAAGTCATGAATTCCTGCTTAGAGTTCCCAAATCTTTCCAAATGGAGTGAAGTAGGATTGCGGTGGTTCAGTGGGTTGAGCCGGACGTGGCCCACAGGGTTCAGTGGTTACACTTAATCACCGTGGGCAACAGCAGCACCGTTAAAGCGTCTTTACGATGAAGGCAGGAAGTTCACCACACGGCTATGTTTAGACTGAACTCATCATCACTGGAAGCTATTTCAGTTTCACTAATCACGTCCCAAACTTTAGTCTGACAGTGAAGAGTTAACTTGACGACTCGTGTGACATGGCACGGTTTGGTCTGGTTTTCCATCACTATAGCTCCTCCTCTGTGTGGGCGGAGTCATCATATCACGGCTGCGTGAAACTGTGGTGTGTGTGTTTTTTTTTTAATGCGACACAAACGTCTGACTTGTAAAGAGGTTGTTTTGGGTGAAAGTGAATCATTAGAGTCAGTAGATTCTAAACATCGCAATAATATCGAATATAATGAATGACCAGATTATTCCATCAATGCATTTTTTTCTTCCCTGATGACATGGGCATATTCCAAGATGACAATGACAGGATTCATCAGGCTCAAGTTGTGAAAGAGTGGTTCAGGGAGCATGAGACATCATTTTCACCACAGAGTCCAGACCTTAACCCCTTTGAGAATCTTTGGGATGTGCTGGAGAAGGCTTTGCTCAGTGGCCTGTCTCTCCCATCATCAATACAAGATCTTGGTGAAAAATCAATGCAACACTGGACGGAAATAAATCTTGTACATTACAGTAGCTTATGGAAACAATGCCACAGTGAATGAGTGAGTAATCAAAGCTAAAGGCGCTCCAACCATGTGACCCTTTTTTTAGGTGGCAACTCCTTTTTTTGGCCAGGCAGTGTAAATATTGCAATAATATCGTAGCATGACTAAAATATCGTGACTTAAATAAAGAAAAAAATGGATTTTAAAATTGTTTTTCTGCAAATCTGAAGACAAACTGAGACATGAGATATCACGCCCTTCAGCACAGAGAAAATCCTCCAGTAACATGTGGACAACAGAAGGACAGGATTGGACGAGTTTGTTCAAATGCTAAAATGTCTTTCCAAAATGGCTGACTTCTGGGTGGGGGCGGAGCTAAAAAGAGTTAAAGGTGACATCGTATGCTTGTATGACACATACATGTTAGTTATGGAGGTCTACTTACATATATTAAATTGTTTTCATGGTCACATATATGTTAGTTATGGAGGTCTACTTACATATATTAACTTGTTTTCATGGTCACATACATATGTTAGTTACGGTCTACTTACATATATTGACTTGTTTTCATGGTCACATATATGTTAGTTATGGAGGTCTACTTACATATATTAACTTGTTTTCATGGTCACATATATGTTAGTTATGGAGGTCTACTTACATATATTAACTTGTTTTCATGGTCACATATATGTTAGTTATGGTCTACTTACATATATTAACTTGTTTTCATGGTCACATATATGTTAGTTATGGAGGTCTACTTACATATATGTTAGTTATGGAGGTCTACTTACATATATTAACTTGTTTTCATGGTCACAAATATATGTTAGTTATGGAGGTCTACTTACATATATTAACTTGTTTTCATGGTCACATATATGTTAGTTATGGAGGTCTACTTACATATATTAACTTGTTTTCATGGTCACATATATGTTAGTTATGGAGGTCTACTTACATATATTAACTTGTTTTCATGGTCACATATATATTAGTTATGGAGGTCTACTTACATATATTAACTTGTTTTCATGGTCACATATATGTTAGTTATGGAGGTCTACTTACATATAGTAACTTGTTTTCATGGTCACATATATATGTTAGTTATGAGGTCTACTTACATATATTAACTTGTTTTCATGGTCACATATATGTTAGTTATGGAGGTCTACTTACATATATTAACTTGTTTTCATGGTCACATATATGTTAGTTATGGAGGTCTACTTACATATATTAACTTGTTTTCATGGTCACATACATATGTTAGTTACGGTCTACTTACATATATTACTTGTTTTCATGGTCACATATATGTTAGTTATGAGGTCTACTTACATATATTAACTTGTTTTCATGGTCACATATATGTTAGTTATGGAGGTCTACTTACATATATTAACTTGTTTTCATGGCCACACATATATGTTAGTTATGGAGGTCTACTTACATATATTAACTTGTTTTCATGGTTAAAAACCTCCTAATCGCTGCAAACGAGCCGAACAAAATATCTCCTCACTGACACTCTTGTCAGCCGTGCTGTTTCAGACCAAAACCACACCCCCAGAACGTGGACTGTGTTGTGATTGGCCAGCCAACGAGAGCTTTCCTACTGTCCTGTGATTGGCCAGGTACCTGGAAGTGACGTAATAGATAGGCCAGCTCTCAGATACACAGCTCCCCCTCTGGCACGGTGGATGCTCTGCATCTCAGCAGCTACAACGAGAGTAGTTCTTCTTCTGCGGTTGAATGTACGCAACCGGATGTGCCCGGACTAGTGCCCGCACCAGGAGGCGCTACGGTGGTGAGAGGAGTGGTGAAGTATACTGATGACATCATCAACATACGGAAGTGCCGATCTGCTTCGCAGAGCCCAGGAAAACAATAAAACCCTATTTTCTCAGCAGTGGTTGAACTGTTTGTTCTGAAACTTTAGAGTTTCATAAACGAGGTAATGACGCAGATACACACACAAACGCAGCGTTAATTGGAGCTTCCGGTCTATGTCGCCTTTAAAAAACAATGAGAGCAATAAGTGTGTTTGTAAGCATGTGTCTGACTGTGGGGGGCGATGTAGAACTCACCCCGGCGTGTCCACCCACACGATGCCGATGTGGCAGAAAAAAATGCACTCCTTGTCTTTCTGGTTCTCACACGAGCAGCGCTTCTCTCGCCGGTGGGCCTCTTGGACGAGCTGCACCAGGGGGCCCTCGTCCACAGTGAAGCCTGTCATGGAAACAGAGGAAGCTGGGAAAAAAAACAGGAGGAAGAGGAGACGTTTGTGTCTGAAGTAATAATGTGAATCATCAGGGGGTGGAGCTAAGTTCAGGTGTCAGTGAGCAGATTTAACTGTGAACAATCATCTGTCTCAGCTTTATCCTCCACATGAGGGCCACAAGGGGCGCTGTGCCAATCTCAGCTGACATAGGGCCAAAGACGGGGTCACACCGTGGACAGGTCAACCGTCCACTCTCACACCTGCGGTCACTTTACAGTGTCCACTTGTTTTTTGGACTGTGGGAGAACCTTGGGAACCCGGGGAACCCGAGGAGAATCCCAGGAGAACCCAGAGAAAATCCACACACACAAAAACCATTTAACGATGATTCCACTTGTTAAAGAAATAATTTTATCCACTGAGCAAAGAACTTTTGTCATAAAATCCAAGCTATCTACGCCACATGATCACGTCTTTATCTCACTGGTAAGCAGAAGTTCCCACACCAAAGTCCACAGGAGCCGCTGGTTCTCTGCTGCCTTGTGTGGTCATTTTGTGTCCACATCATCGACGACTCAGCGAGACGTTTGAGGACAGGAACGAGACATTTGAGGACAGGAGTGAGACGTTTGAGGACAGGAACTAAACGTTTGAGGACAGGAACTAAACGTTTTCAGTCAAGAACGAGACGTTAGAGGACAAGAACGAGACGTTAGAGGACAGGGGTGAGACGTTTGAGGAAAGGAATGAGACATTTGAGGACAGGAACGAAACATTTGAGGACAGGAACGAGATGTTTGAGGGAGACGTTTAGAGACAAGACTTTTGAGGACAGGAATATTGATCAGGATTGACAAACACTGATCAGTATTTTATTTTGAAATAATCCACAGATGAATGAATTTTAAACAGAATAAACTTGTGTAAATGTCAGTTAAGTCACTTCCTGTCTTGGACACGCCCATAACACCACAATGTGGGAAAACAAAAAATCACAAAAGTGAGTGTGAGTGAGTGAGTGATTTACCTTCACACTGATGAAACAACATTAGCAACGCAGCTACGACACAAACATGAGTCCATCCCATAATCACAGCAGTCGTTAACAACCACAACGATGTTTACAACAACAAGAGAAAATAAAAAAAAGATCCTCAAGAAACTCAATGTTCCAGAAGAAGAAAAGGCTCCTGAAGGTCACATGTGATGTGTTCAGGTCACAGGAGCTGAAGACACTGAGGAGGAGGAGGAGGAGGAGGAGGAGGAGGAGGAGGAGTCTCTGCCTCTCTCTCTCTCACAAACAGAAAAATAAACACCTTTTTTTTTGTCATCTTCATCTGCACAAAACCATGATAAATACTGCAGTACATATGTCAGGCCTGTGTGTGGCGCTGTAGTACTGCTACACACAAATTGGAGAGGAAGAAGAATATTGTTTACATTTGTTGTTTTCTTTATTTCATTGTGAGACAGATAACTGACCACACACACACACACACACACACGTTGGACATTCATGACTTGAGGGGACATTGCATTGACTTACATTCATTTCCTGGAGACTTACTCTAACCTTAACCACAATTACTACTGGCCTAATCCTAATTCTAACCTCAACCTAACCTTAAAACATATCTTCACTTAAAATATAGTCATTTACGTTGTGGGGACTTGTTTTTTTGTCCCCACAAGGAAGACAAGTCCCCATAATGTGACTGTGTAAACAGTTTTAGGTCCCCACAACATTAGTTAATACACACACACACACTGCTGCCTCCATCACTAAATTCAAACGTATTATTTTGTCACTTCAGTGTTCAGATTGACGTCAGTGACACAAACTGACCACACGAGGCAGCAGAGGACCAGCAGCTCCTATGATTTTCTCTGTGGACTTTGGTGTGGAACAGTGTGTGTGTGTGTGTGTGTGTGTGTGTGTGTGTGTGTGTGTGTGGGGGGGAGAGTGAGTGGTTTAGAAATAGCTGTCGTCGTCTCTTTTTGAGATCATCTGGAACAAAGTCAAAGTGGTTTCCTGTGGAGGTGGCGTTGTGTTCCGTCGCGTTCCGTCGCGTTCCGTCGCGTTCCTGTTGGCTCTTCTGATCTTTTCTGGTCCTGGTTTAGAGGGAAACAGTCTGAGTGAGGGGAGACCACTGCGGTCCACATTAACGAGGACAATCCAATCACGTGGGACACAGACACACAACACGCAGCAGCTGCTCTTCTCCGGGTTTCCCCGAAAAACACTGGAGCGGATCTTGTGAAACGGATCTGGAGGAAGTGAACGTCACAGCGTGGAACATACTTTCACTCATTTAAGACTTATAAGAACATATTTAACACAACTTAGTTTATCTTTCTTTAAATCAAATTAGATGTAAGTCTAGGTATGAAAATATTAATCCATTCATCCAAATGAATCTACAATTATCAGTTCATCCTTTTGTTTTTGAACAAAAACAACTTTTCAGCTTCTTAAATATTAAAAGGTTCATGTTGTCAAAACAAAAGTCACTTATTTTTGAGACTTCTTTCAAACACCTGACGATAGTTAGCTTAGCATTAGCTCCCAGGCGAGTAATTAACTTAGCATAGGTTCCCCACCTGTGTGTGTGTTCTGTCTTGTCACAGCTTCATTTTTCTTCTTTTTTCACCCTTGAGCCTGAAATCATGTGTTCACTCCAGTCAGAAGCACTTCAGACTGTTTGTCTGAAGTTGTCTGTGTGAGAGAGTGAATGTGCGTGTACCACAGGAAAATCCCCCAGCAGTTTAGTTCTATAGCAGCAGAACTAAGAGATGGTTTAGGTTTCCCTGAACCAGCTCTAACTATAAGCTTTATCAAAAAGGAAAGTTTTAAGTTTAACTTTAAATACAGAGAGAGGCTCCGCCTCCCGAACTGTCATTGGAAGCTGGTTCCACAGGAGAGGAGGAGCCTGGTAACTGAAGGCTCTGCCTCCCATTCTACTCTTACAGACTCTGGGAACCACAAGTAAACCTGTATTTTGTGACCTAAGTGGTCTATTAGGGTGATAAGGTAAGACTAGGTCTTTCAGGTATGAAGGGGTGTGACCATTAAGTGCTTTGTACGTGAGGAGGAGGATTTTAAATTGAATTCTAAACTGTGGGTGGAGCCAGTGTAGAGAAGCTAACACTGGAGTTATATGGTCTCTCTTTCTAGTTCCTGTCAGAACTCGTGCTGCAGCATTTTGAATGAACTGAAGGGTTCTAACAGACTTGTTAGAACATCCTGATAATAAGGAGTTACAGTAATCTAATCTAGATGTAACAAAAGCATGAACTAGTTTTTGAGCGTCCTGTAAAGACAGAATGTTTCTAATGTTCATAATGTTCCGCAGGTGGAAGAAGGCTGTTCTGGAAATGAGTTTTATGTGTGAATCAAAAGACATTTCCTGGTCAAAAGTAACTCCAAGGTTCCTCACAGTGGAACTGGAAGCCAAGGTGATGTCATCTAAAGTGACAATGTGATCAGAAAGTTTTTCTCTGAGGTGTTTAGGGCCGAGTATAAAAGTTTAAAAGTAGAAAGTTACAGGTCATCCAGGACTTAATGTCTCTGAGACATTCCTGGAGTTGAACAACCTGATTTATTTCATCCGGCCTCATTGATAAATATAGCTGTGTGTCATCTGCATAACAATGAAAGTGTATGTTGTGCTTCCTAATAATGTTCCCTAGAGGAAGCATATATAAGGTAAAAAGTATAGGCCCAAGCACTGAGCCTTGTGGAACTCCACAATTAACTTGTGTTTGTAGTGAGGCTTTATCATTAACATGAACAAACTGGAATCTATCAGATAGTATGATTTAAACCAGCAGAGGGCAGCACCTGTGATACCAAGAGTCTGCTCCAATCTCTGCAGTAGAATATCATGATCAATGGTGTCAAATGCAGCACTAAGATCTAACAGGACAAGTAAAGAAACTAGACCATTATCTGAGTTACTAACTTTAACTAGTGCTGTTTCTGTGCTATGGTTTAATCTAAAACCTGACTGAAAATCTTCAAACAGGCCATTAATGCGCAAATATTCACATCATTGATTAGCAACAGCCTTTTCTAAGATTTTAGAGACAAAGGGAAGATTAGATATAGGTCGGTAATTAGCTAAAATATCTGGGTCAAGGGTCGCTTTTTTTAGAAGGGGTTTAATAACTGCTATTTTAAACGTTTGGGGCACATATCCAGTTAATAAGGATAGATTAATTTGAGTTAATATAGAGTTAAACCATGGTGCTCATCTCATCTGATTCACCACTTTCTTTTTCAGAGGGGCAACACGATCTAATGTAGTACGCAGTGAGGCTGCTGTACTATCAACAAGGTTATCTATGAGGGCGGGAGTAAAATCACAAAAGGTACCTTCAGATGTACTGACATATGGCACCGAGTTAAATAAAGGTTGCACTGTCTCTTTGAATGTATTCATATTATTATCAGACAGTATTTCTTATTTATGTTATTGTAGTTCATTATTGAACAGTTAAATGTGAGTAAATAATGATCAGTAAGGAGAGGGTTTTGAGGAACTATGTTTAAGTTATCAATATCAATACCATAAGTTAAAACAAGGTCGAGGGTGTGATTAAGGCAATGAGTTGGTTTATTAACGTGTTGAATAAAACCTATTGATTCCAACAGCGAGTTAAATGCGCAGCTAAGACTATCATGGTCAACATCTACATGGATGTTGAAATATCCTACAATTATGATTTGATCTGTTTTAAGCACCAACTCAGATAAGAACTCAGAGAACTCTGATAGAAACTCTGAATAAGGTGCAGGTGGACGATAAACTGTGACTATCATAATTGGTTTCTGTGATTTACAACTAGGATAAGATAGATTAAGAATAAGGCTTTCAAATGATGAATATCCTGGTTTGGGCTTGGGATTGATTAATAATCTAGTATTAAAAATGGCTGCTACTCCTCCTCCTCGGCCTGAGCTTCTAGGAATATGGGTATTAGCATGAGTGGGTGGAGTTAACTCATTTAGACTAACGTAATCGTCTTCATGTAACCAAGTTTCAGTTACACAGAATAAATCAATACAATTGTCAGAAATGAGATCATTTATTAAAACAGATTTTGAGGAGAGAGACCTTATATTTAATAGTCCACATTTGAAAGTGGTATTATTTGACTCTATATTATTGTTGGTATTAATCTTTATTAAGTTAGAATGTCTAACTCCTCTTCTGTTTGTTATTGATTTATTTACTTTATTTACTTTAGTTTTTACTTTAGTAGGTCGAGGGGCAGACACAGTCTCTATGGGGTTTTTAATAGGTGACTGCTCGAAAAGAAGCACAGAGAAGCATGAAAGACTGCAACTCTGTGTCCTGGTCTCACCTCTGGATTGTCATGGGTTTCTAATAAAATGCCCTAAGCTGCTAGATAAGAGAGCTGCTCCATCCAAAGTGGGATGGACGCCGTCTCTCCTCATGAGACCAGGTTTCCCCCAGAAATTTTGCCAGTTATCTAAAAACCCAATGTTGTTTTCTGGACACCACCTCGACAGCCAGCGATTGAATGACGACATGCGGCTATACATGTCATCACTGGTTACATTGGGCAAAGGACCAGAGAAGATTACGTTGTCAGACATAGATTGTGCATACCTACACACAGACTTAACATTAACTTTAGTGACCTCCGATTGGCGTAATCGGGTGTCATTACTACCGACGTGAATAATAACTTTACTGAATTTACGATTATCTGTAGCCAGCAGTTTCAGATAAGACTCTATGTCGCCCGCTCTGGCCCCGGGAAAACACCTGACTGTGGTCGCTGGCGTCGCTATTTTCACGTTCCTCAGGATGGAGTCACCAATTACCAGAGTTGGTTTCTCAGTCTGTGTGGTGCTGAGAGGGGAAAACTTGTTTGAGGTGTGAACAGGTTGGTGGTGGACAGGACTCTTAGGCTTAACACTACGCCTCTTACTGCGGACAGTCACCCAGCTGCCCTGTTTGTCTCCCGGCTGCACGGGAGCTGCTGGGGGAGCTAATGCTATGTGGTCCGCACCGACTAGAGGGGACTGGCTAACTGATTTAGCTTCTATGGTGCGGAGCCGAGTTTCTACTTCACTAAGCCTCGCCTCCACCCTAGCCAGCAAGCTACATTTACAAGTACTTTTATCACTAAAGGAGGCAGAGGAGTAACTAAACATGTGGCACACAACACAGGAGAGAGCAGGGGAAGGAGAGGGAGAGAGAGAAGCCATCGCTGCTAAGCTAACTTTACGCTAGCAAAGAAAGAAACACTGTACGTGATCTACGTAAACAATAGAGTTTACGCAAAAGTAGCGGGTGAAAGTATTCGTCTTAGTACTAGTATTACTGATCGTTCCAGTAGAAGAGCGCAGGAGACACACAGCGTAACACCAGTGGAAGCACAGGAAGTGACACAATATCTATATCAGTGGGGGCGATATCTGAGGTTACCGCCCCCACTGATATAGATATCAGATATTCATGTGTTCACACAGTGACATACAGACGTGATCATGTGACGCAGAGATCAGAGACTTCAATTAATCCTTCACATTTCAGGTCTTTCATTTCCCTTTAATGTTGAGATGCTACAGTGAACATCACCATCCAAACAACAACAACAACAACATTGTAATAACAACAACAACAACAACAATAATAATAATAATAATAATACATGTAGCAAACAACATAGACAGACAAGGTCGTGTATATTCATCAGTTACTGCAGAAATGTTTAAATTAAGTAAGAGAGGAAACACACAAGTAATCAGATTACTTTTACAACCACACAAAAACATGTTTACATGTTCACACACACACCTGTGTGTGAACAGCGTCCGTCCCCTAGCTTAGCTTAGCTTCTGTGAGTTGAAACAGGAAATAAAACTGGATCATTTCCTGTGAAATGTACTTTTTTTTTTACATTGCTGTCCCGTGTGTGTGTGTGTGTGTGTGTAGATTACAGATTACACACAAATGTTTTTAAACAAAGAAAATGGAAGAAAACCAAAATGGCCGCAGTAGATTGAACTCATGAAAACGTTACATTGTTATCATAGTTACACGCCTGCCAGCTGCTAACTGTTAGCATGTGCTTAGCAACGCCTGAACCACAAACACGTGGAAAACTTCAGTTACGGCGAGTGTGATTTAATCTAAAGAATTACAATAAAATGGACTTTTGCTGCTTTCACATCTGCTTTAGTAGAATTGTTATAAATCTCCGCTTTCATTCGTCCTTCATCTCTGAGCGACAATCAACGCGTTCATCCGTCGCCATGGAAACGAGAAAACTGAAGACAAACATGGACGTTTGTTTAACTCATATCTCACACTGATTAACGTCGCGGAAAAAAACACTGAACCGTAGGACGAAATGAAAGGGTTATTTTCTTTCACTTGTGTTCACATGAACTAACACAGATGATGACAAACGTAGGAATCCATGAAGTATGACAGCGTCACGTTTGAAATCCTGTTCATGAACACATCATCACAGTCACATGACCACTTTAACAATGTCCTTACTAAAAGCTCTTATTCATCCATTCATCTGTCTTTTCTTTTCTCCATTAATCGATCAGTTGTTTGTTCAGAAAATATTGATCAGTGTTTGTCAAACTCTGAAATGACGACGTTCTCAAACGTCTCGTTTTTGTCCACAAACACAAAATGATGATGTTTGAATGATTTCTTTGTTTTTATGGAGCAAAGAAAACAGAAAATATTCACATTTAAGAAGCTGAAAAATCACAGAAAATTCATCCAAGATTCATCCGTTCATCCACAGGTGACATGAAGGAGGTTCTGAGCCAAACGCGAGGTTCTGATGTTTCCACGTTCCTCACATTCCACTGAGGAACATCTGCACAGTCTCAGCTTTGTTTCTGGATCGACTTTTTCCACACGTCATCATCATCATTGAAACTCTGACCTGCACTGAGTCCAGAACCGAGTCCAGAACTGAGCACACACACGAGCACGTCAGGTTCCTCTGACCTTTCACAGACATTATTCTGTGACTGTGATGAAGGTGAGTCAGCAGATTATGACAGTAGCAAACTGCTCTGACAAACGTTTATTTTAACTTGAGGTTCTTGAATGACAGAAACACAGATCCAAAACATTCTTGGCTGCTTCAAGAGGTTCCAGAGGACTTAGGGACTCTAAGAGACTTCTAACGTGTTCTCATGTGTTCTATCACAAGCAGGATTCTAGAATGTTCTAGAGGGTCCTAGACTGTTGTAGTCCTCTGTTGCGATGAGTTGTGCTCAAAAGCGTTGGAGGTTCCACAGAGTAACAGTTCTAATGTGTTCCTTCACACACTGGAATGTTCTGAATGTTCTTCTCCAGGACTCTAGAACGTTGTTGAGTCTTTCAGAACTTTCTCACACATTCCATCACACACAAATTCACAATGTTGTTGGAGGTTTCTGGAATGTTGGAGGGTGGAATCCTCCATTCTGACTAAGAACAGGGGGAGTTCTCAAACTCTTGAAGAGGTTCTACAATTGCGGGAGGCTCAGAAAGTTTGAACATGTTCAATTACATAGAACCTTTGGATGGGCCTTGGTAAATGTTCTACAACGCTTGTGTGGCTGAGACTCATGAGGAGTTCTACAATGTTCTTGATTGTTCTGGAGCCTGTGTGGTTCTGTTCTACAAGCTGGGTGATTCTTTAGGTACTAGAATGTTGCTGATTGTTCTAGAGCCTGAATGATTCTGCTCTAGAACCTGGGTGGTTCTTTAGCACTGGCGGTGGTTTCACAGAGAAGTCGGGTCAGATCCCGCTGTTGTCCTTTGTTTTGTGAAATTTAATTAAAGCTCCCTCTGTCACTGAGAACAACTGAGCAGTTCCAGGACCCAGAACCCTTGAGGACAGTTCTAGAACCTGGTGCTGTGGGCAAAGCTGTCGGACATGATGATGTTCTTGTAGAAATTGTCAGAACGTGTGGAGCAGTAACCTTTCACCTTGTCAATCATCTGGCTGACAGGGAGGATGGAGGACGAGGACGAGGACGGCTCCATGTCTGAGGAGGACGAGGACGAGGAGACACACTTAGGGCTGGTCTGGTTGGAGTAACTTTTATCTGCATCCAGGAAGCAAAGAAAGACAAAAACACAAGGATTAACGACACAAAGTTAGTCTGAGCTGAACGTGTTTACATACAAATCACTGACGAGTGACATTGTTTATAAAATGTCAAGTTCATGAAGATTTCAAAAATATGATCAACAGTATTCCAGCAGCAACAATCTTCTTTATTTTACTACTCAATCAGTACCTGATGACTCCAGGTGGGGGCACTAGTGGCATGGTAACGTAAAGTGAAAATGAACAGCTGAAGAAGAAGGAGCTGACGATGAGTTACAGCGACAGAACGCAACATCGATGATCACACAAGTGTCATGACTTACTCAACAGTTTTGAAATATTTTACAATGCAAGCCAACTTTATTTATAAAGCACTTTAAAAACAAAAAAGTGCTTTACATCCAAGATAAATAAAACAATAAAATACTGTCGAAAAAATACAAAAAAACAAAACATACAATAAAAGTAAATTGGGTCAAAAGGTCAGAGTAACAATAAATGAAAAACCGTCAACATTGTTACTTTAAGTGTAGATGATGACTAAACGTGTTACTGTTATCATTAATCAGTTAAACAGGAAGTGACAACAAACGTTTACAAACGTTAGGAGGGAAATAAAGGTCATCAAACAGCTGCTGAGGTCAAACACTGACGACCTTCAGTGACAGAGCAGAAGTTACATCACACCGCCTCAGTTACTGTAAAGGTAACTGTAACTAACTGTAACTGTAAATATAACCGTTACTGTAAATGTAAATAACTGTTACTGTAAATGTAACCATAACTGTAAATGTAATTGTTACTGTATATGTAACTGTAAGTGTAAATGTAACTGTTACTGTAAATCTAACTAACTGTTATTGTGACTGTTAATGTTGCTGTAAAAGTAACTGTTAATGTTACTGTAAATGTAACTAACTGTTACTGTAAATGTAATTGTAATTGTAAATGTAACTAACTGTTACTGTAAATGTAATTGTAAATGTAACTGTTACTGTAAATGTAACTGTTAATGTTACTGTAAATGTAACTAACTGTTACTGTAAATGTAATTGTAAATGTAACTGTTACTGTAAATGTAACTGTTAATGTTACTGTAACTGTAAAAGTAACTGTTACTGTAAAAGTAACTAACTGTTACTGTAACTGTAAAAGTAACTATTAATGTTACTGTTACTGTAACTGTAAAAGTAACGGTTACTGTAAATGTAACTAACTGTTACTGTAACTGTAAAAGTAACGGTTACTGTAAAAGTAACTGTTACTGTAAAAGTAAAAGTTAATGTGTCACAGTGTCAAACACGTGTTAGCGTGGATCTGCTGAGGCGTGCTTGTTTCTACAGCCTGGACCACTCTGGGGGTGGGGGGTGGAGCTGAGTAAACCCTCCCTCTCACAGTCACCCAGGCTGAGAACAAGGTGAACTAATGACATCACAACGACTGGCCAATCACAACACACGCAGTGGCTGCTGTCCCCAAAATGTCCAGTGGCAAAGTGTCCAATCGAAACAAAGCATCAGAGGTCAGAGGTCATTTTATCGCCCAACAAGCATTTTGGGGAAAGTCACAGCAGAAGCAGCAGGAAGTCATTCAGCCAATCAGCTCTCGCTTTACCTGTGACAGTCCTCCGCTCTGCTGCTATTGGTGGGAGGAGCTTTCTGTTTACCAAACACAGGTAGATACACACAGTGAACGTCTCATGACAGGAAATGAGTCACAGTGACAAACATGTTGTTAACCTTTGACCTCCTGCAGTGATTCTAGAGGAAGTGACCTGTCATGACAAAGTGAGCAGTTCCTGTTCAGGGATTTTGTGTGTGTGTGTCTCACCTGTGTTACTGTGTCGTTTGGTGAATGGGTTAAGTGTAGCTTTAGCCTTTGACGTCCAGTTTGCTGTGCTGGAGCTGAACGAGCTGGACGACAGAGACTTGCCCAGGTTGTCTGAGCTCACTTTCTTTGTGTTGTTGGTCGCCGTCTTACTCCAGTCTGTAACACACACACACACACACACACACACGCACAGACACACACACAATAACACAACAATAATCAATCAACACATGCTAATTGATCGACTCTCATCTCTGTCCCTGAGCTTTTGACCTCTGCAGGATGATGTCATCAGAATTGAAAGTGACGTCAGTGACACAGAACACAACATTCAGATAATCTAATCTAATATAATCTAATATTCTCAGCAGAAGGTTGTTGCTTTCACTTGAAAAAAATGACAATATTTCATGGGAAAAAAAATATTCAAAAAAGGTGAGAGACGGACAGATACCTGAGTTGTCTGACAGCCTGAAGCGTCCACAGCACAGGTATCTCCTCCACTGCTTCTGGACATTTTCCTTCATGGCGCAGTGGAAGATGAAGATGAAGAGACCTGAAGGAGACAGAGGACAGTGAAGACAAAGAAGCAAGAACACATGAGCTCCTCGTGTCACTGGCGTGTACGTGTACATACCTTGCAGCGAGTTGAAGATGGAGAACAGGTACATGAAGGCGAGGCTGACGGGGCCCCAGGCAAACAGAGCGAAGCCCCACGTCATCCCGAGCAGGAAAGTGAGGCTGATGACGCTGCGCAGGTTTCTCAGAATCTGCATCAGAAACACAATGTAAACCAACAGTAACTGGAACCAGTTACAAAGAACCCAAAGAACTTTAAAGTCATACTTAAGTATGTACTTAAGTCATTTACAGAAGCTGCAGGTTTTACTGCTGTTACACACAGCACCTATTTAAACACATGTTGTGAAGGTGATGACTCAGCTATTTTCATACATTGCCGTCTCACCTCCTCTCGCAGCGAGCGGTTGCTGCGTTTACCGTTGCGGCCGCAGATCTGCAGCATCACCACCACGAACATGGCCACGTTGAGCAGGAAAACCACACAGAAGTAACCGACGCAGGTGACGTAGAAGACCACCTGGTTCTTGATCCAGCAGCTGAGGACACAGTGAGGACACGGTGAGGACACAGTGAGGACACAGTGAGGATAATGTCTTTGTCACATCCAACACTCACAACTCGGACCCCTCCCCCGCCTCCACTCTGCCGTACTCCTGCAGCCCGTACGAATTTTTGTCCACCGCGACCACGATTCCCACCACCACGGCAGGAAGACCTGCAAAAAACCACAACCAACACATCAACAATTCAGTTACCATGACGATGCATACTGATGATGTCACTTTCATTCACAACAATGAATCAGAATCTTTTTTCTTAAAGAAAACTAAAATATCATTTGTCGCCCTTCATGCTATATGCCTACACCTCGAACATGAGTGCAACCGCAAATTATCGAGCAATATCAGCTCGGACGTCACCTGGGTCAACAAGGTCTGCATCAGGTGTTGAGGAAACAATGCAACCTAAGTAGGCTAAGTAACAAGGTACTGCTAACAATCGCAAATATTGACATCACTGAGACCAATAAGTTCAAATACACAGCAGCATCAGTGGTCCTTGAGAAGCTTGGTTACAAACTGAAAAACAATAAGGAGCAATACCTTTCATGGAGAAGAAGGCTAGAGGCTAAAATCAAGACAACAAGGAAAGAGGTGTGGTAAAGAAAGAGCTAAGAAATACAGCAAGCTCCAGGGTCTACTCTCAGTAGCAAGGCAGTAAGACCCTAGACCACTAGGACTGAGCCTGAGCAATACTGGAAGAGTATATTGGAAAAAGAAGCATCACATAACACCAATGCCAAGTGGTCGGCAGATCTGAAAGCAGACCACAGCAACATTCCAGAACAAGACTCAGTTAAGATCACAACGGCAGACGTCCAAGATAGAGTGTCCACAATGAAGAGCTGGTCAGCAGCTACTCTCCATGAACGCCTAGCAGCACAAATGAACCAAATGCTGCTGTCTGGGACCCACCCAGAATGGTTGACCAAAGGCCGGACAGTCCTCATCATGAAGGACCCCCAGAAGGGAGCAGTACCATCCAACTACTGACCTATAACCTGCACAACATGGAAGCTTCTATCAGGCATCATTGCTGTGAAGATGAATTGGCACATAGTTCAATACATGAGCAGAGCCCAGGAAGGAATTGGTAGTAAGTGTAGACCATGCAAAGATGCCCCTGAGACAGTTCAGTTCAGCTCATCACAGCAGGGTGTTGGATGCTGGATGGGAAGACATACATGGAACACCACAAGCAATTGGCTGGACAAGTGTATGGGAACATCTGCACCGAGGTTGGACTGGAGGTCGCAGGATCACGATGGAAGACACCTGCAAAGGTGATTGATAATGACAGGGCCAAGATCCTATGGGACTTCCAGATCCAGACAGACAAACCTATCCAAACGGACATAGTAGTTGATAAGCAGCAGAAGAGAGCAGTAGTAATAGACGTGGCAATCCCAAGTGACAGCAACATCAAGAAGAAGGAACATAAGAAGCCTGAGAAATTCCAAGGGCTGAGAGAAGCGCGAGAGAGTAAAAGCAACTGAGGTCCCAGTGGTGACCGGAACACTAGGGGCTCCAAGTGACTCCAGAACCACATCTGAGATCTCTGTTCAGGAGAGGGCAGTCCTAGGAACAGCCAAGATACTGTGCAGAACCCTCAAGCTCCCAGACCTCTGGTAGAGGACCAAAGTTTATAAACATATACATATATGTATGTACTATATAAATACATATATGTATTTTTAAATGTAATAAAAAATATAACAAATCAAATGTTATGATTAATTACAATTGAACCACCACCACTGTACAAAAGTAGAATTTCTCTTATTTTGATGAAGTTCTGTGTTGACCTCTCACCCCAGCCCACGACGCAGAACTTCAGGATGTATCTGCGAATGTAGGTGTTGAAGACTTTGACCAGAGCGATGTACATGTGGATGGACTCCAGACCCATCCAGGTGAAGGTGGTGAGCAGGAAGTAGTGCAGGAAGACGGCCACGGACACGCAGAGCCAGGGAGCGTCCAGAGCGGCCAACCAACCGTCGAGCAGGAAGGTCATGTTGAGGAAGAGCAGCGACGAGCTGAGGTTCATCAGGATCTTTGACGGATAGTCACGGCGGATTTTTCTGGAAAATGAAAGAAAAAAAAATTCTGAACCGGAGTTTGTGTGGACAAACCTCCCACTCACTCCACTGAGCTCCTCCCACTCATCAGAATGCTAGCTCTACACTAACTCCACGCAAACTCTACACTAACTCTTAGGTAGCTCTACACTAACTCTAAGCTAACGCTGCACTAACTCCACGTTAAGCCTACACTAACTCTAAACTAACTCTAAGCTAACTCTACACTAACTATAAGCTAACTCTACACTAACTCCACGCTAAGCCTACACTAACTCTAAGCTAACTCTACACTAACTCTACGCTAACTCTACGCTAACTCTAAGCTAATGACTAGTGATGTGTCATTAGTGAACGTTTCGTTCAAAATGAACTAATCTTTTATATGACTCGGGAGTAATGAGTCATCTCAGTGAGTGATTCGTTCATTTTCATGCAGTACCTTCCTTCGCCACATGGCAGACAGCTGCATAAGCTCAGCAGGAAAGGAAACAGAAATGATTAGTTCAGGATTCACTCAACTGAGCGAGCGTCCGTCCTCAGGTCATGTGACAGCTACCTAGTCACTGTCGTGCTGTTAAACAACAATGACAGAGAGGATACAGGACACAAGTCACTTTATTGAAGTGTGTATTTGCTTTCCTAGGGTTTCATATGGTTTGAATTGCATATGGCATTTTGTTTATTATACTTTGTCACCTGAAGAAAACCATGTTAAGGGTTTGAGAACCGCGGTCTTTTTTTACAACGCCCACAAGAGGGATGCAGCGCCAACCGCTGTAAAAATGAACGAAATGAACGAAATGACTCAAAAAAAGATTAGTTCAATTTACTGTCCAAGAGTAAAAGATCCAAAAGAGTCAGTAAGAAGAGTCGAACTTCTCATCACTACTAATGACATTCCATGTTCCATGTCTGCTAAATGACATTCCATGTCATTTATTGATTTCAGCAGACGCTTTTATCCAAAGCGACTTATGATAAGAGCATTTCAACATTTAGGTGCAAACAAGAGCTAGAAGTAAGTGAGTACTTCGAGTAAGCCAAACTATAAAGTATAAAGTGCTCGTCATAAGTGCGATGTACAAGTAAGCACTTAGTCAAGGTAGAGTCGAAAGAAATGTGTTTTTCGTCGGCTGAGGAAGATGTGGAGGCTTTCTGTTGTCCATTACATGGACTTGAACATTACATTACATTGTCCGGATGTCGATGGGGAGCTCGTTCCATCAATATGGAGCTAGGACAGCAAACAGTCCTGAGTTCGGCGAATGCCTCTGCAATCCTCTCAGTGAGGGGGCAGCAAGCCGGTTTGCCGAGTGGGCGGGCTGGGGTGTAGGTTTTGTACCAGATGTAGGCTGGACCGGAACTCTACGCTAACTCACACTAACTCTACGCTAACTCACACTAACTCTACGCTAACTCACACTAACTCTACGCTAACTCACACTAACTCTATGCTAACTCACACTAACTCTACGCTAACTCACACTAACTCTATGCTAACTCACACTAACTCTACGCTAAATCTATCTAAGTCATAATTTGTTGATATTTTAATTCACTGCCTGGCCAAAAAAAGAAGTTGCCACCCAAAAAAAGGGTCACATGGTTGGAGCGCCTATAGCTTTGATTACTCACTCATTCACTGTGGCATTGTTTCCATAAGCTACTGTAATGTACAAGATTTATTTCCGTCCAGTGTTGCATTGATTTTTCACCAAGATCTTGTATTGATGATGGGAGAGTCGAGCCACTGAGCAAAGCCTTCTCCAGCACATCCCAAAGATTCTCAATGGGGTTCAGGTCTGGACTCTGTGGTGAAAATGATGTCTCATGCTCCCTGAACCACTCTTTCACAGTTTGAGCCTGATGAATCCTGTCATTGTCATCTTGGAATATGCCCATGTCATCAGGGAAGAAAAAAATGCATGACCTCATTCTTTGGGCACATGATGTTACTGAACCTAGACCTGATCAACTGCAGCAACCACTTACCTGTTCGCTTAGTTAAATCCAGGTGGCGACTTTTTTTTGGGCCAGGCAGTGTATGTCTATATACACACATATATATATATACTGTATATGCTGTATGTATATATGAATGTTGTTTTTTAATTTGCCACATGTGATTTTCTCTCTTGAATATGGAAAGACTGACTGACTGACTGACTGACTGACCGAATGAATGTACGAAGAACATGTGAGACTCACTCGAAGGCGACATATGTGAGCAGTGTAGCGGCGGAGAAGATGGCGGAGACGCCGCAGCCAATGTATGTGATGAAAGTCAGAATCTTGTTGTTCTTTGAATCGATGTGAGCTGAGACACCAGATATGTCCTGCAGGGGGCGACAGCGAGAAACATAGTAACATGAGACTTTCATGTATTTGTTTAACTGTGTAAATGTTGTTATCACTTAACAAATCCACATTACATGAATCAACATAAAAATTCAGTTGAACTGAAACAACAAAACTCACATGGTCTTTATTCAAATTAAACCTAGTAATCACGTTTTTGTGTTTTTGATATTGATGATTGAATATTGCTAGAACATATTAAGAACAAAAACCTAAATCACACATAAATGCTATAAAGTTATTTGACAACAAAATAGTGTTAAACGTTAAAGAAAAAAAAGACGTGTAAATATTCAAATATAAAATATTTATGTGAAATCATACACACACACACAGTCGTACCATAAGGATGCCAAAGTGTGTCATGTGATCGCACAGACACACGGTTTTGTTGCTGCTCGACTGTTCAGACACGCTGCAGCCGTCTGCGTTCCAGCCACCAGCTCCATCTAGTGACATCACCGTGTATTACATGACAGTGATGAGCTCTCGTCATAAAACACATTGTTGATTTCAATGAATAATTCCTTCTTTTTTAAAGAACAGTAACAACACACTTACTGTTGAGAGAGAAGTCCCAGAACATACACACTGGATTCAGAGTGAGCTGAGAGGAAACATTACATTTAACATGATTAATAAACAATCATAATCAGCATGATTAACAAATGACTCCACAGACGCTCTCACAGACACTCTCCCACACCAAAGTCCACAGAGAAAATCAGTGATTTTAGCTGCTGCTCCTCTGCTGCCTCTGCTGTGTGGTCACTGATGTTAATCTGAACGTTGGATTTAAAACACTGAAGTTACAAAACAAGACATTTGAACTTCGTGATGGAGGCAGCAGTGGATCAACAGCTCTTGAAAACGATTGATTTTCTCTGTGGACTTTGGTGTGGGAGAGCGAGTGATTTACAAATGTCTGAATAACAGTGAGATAAAGATGTGCTCATGTGACGTAGATGTAAAATCTGTGGGTTTTTTCCTGGTGTCCTCAGGAACAATCATGTCCAAACCCAAACTGTCCCTCTTAGTGTTGAGTTCAGGTGTTGTCAGGTAAATCTGACGCAGCAGGACTGAATCACAGCTCAGTTTTTTTTATTAAAGCACAGAGTAAAAATATAATATGTGCTGTTTCTGCTCACCTGCTCTGACAGGTGCACAATCTCAATCTCCACAGGATCCTTCAGGTCACTGATGGACAAGTTCCCCACACTGCTCGCTACAACATAGCTGTTCAAAGACCGACCGTCCTGCTCCCGCTAGAAACATCGCAAACAAACACGTCAAGCTCACCAATGATGAAGATGCTTCTGTTCAGTCATGAGACCGGAACACTGACCTGGAAGAGACTGGTCTTTTTGAAGAACATGAAGTTGATCCTGGACAGAACTGCTCTGTTGGACTCAGTGAGAGAGACGCTGGACAGCAGAGAGGCAGGAAGTCTGACCTGAGCCACAGGGTCAACACTCTCCGACTCAAAGACAACCTAAGGAAGAAGAAGAAGAAGAAGAAGAAGAAGAAGAAGGAGGTTCTTGTTTCTTCAACATTGAACCTGGTAAAAAAGTCCTTAGACCTGTGGAGGACACACATGTGACCAGCTTTACCTTAGGGTTGGTGGTGTTGGTGGGTATGAGGGCACTGAAGGACGTGCCATTGAACACGGTGGTGTTAAATGTTGAAATCCCTAAAGCTAGATGTCTGGAAGTGATGCTGATGGACGGACCATTGAATTCCACCTTCTGAGCGAGTTCATCCACCGTCTTCAGAGCTCTGAGGAACCGAGACGCACAAGTTAGAACCCCGAAAACATCTTCTCAGGTTCTTCAATGACTGAAGAACATCACTGATGATACAATAAAGCAGACAGTATAACACAGTAGATTGCAGCAGAATGCAGTAGAACACAGAAGAACACAGTACAATGCAGCAGAACACAGTAGAACACAGAAGAACACAGTAGAACGCAGCAGAACACAGTACAACACAGTACAACAAAAAAGAACACAGTACAACACAGAAGAACGCAGTACAACACAGAAGAACACAGTACAACGCAGTA
>NW_025321456.1:0-30832 GCF_019176455.1 Solea senegalensis
CAACTCCTTATATGGACATCCTGGGGGCGTGTGTTTAGAGGTCATATAATATTCTGGGAGTGTTTTTTTCCGCTTCTTATGTGTTTGTTGAGTCAACGTGATGATTTTAATTATTCATATACTTGCTCTGCTCTACTCGTGTACTAGCATTAATAATGTTACTTTCTTTTGAACGACTACATGTGTTTCTGGAGTGTCCACTAGGGGGCACACCACAGATCTCAGACCACACGGGACCACTACATTTTTCATTTTATCAATAAAAACAGAAGCTTAGCTTGTGTGTTTACATGTGAGATCGCTGCTCCATCGCACAGCAGATCACATGTGACATGACAAGAGCTTTAAAGCCTCTACGCTGCCACCTGCTGTTCATATACGTACTGCATCTGATGCTCCTTACCTACAGACACAGGTTCGCCATCGTGAGTACGTGTTTCAAAGTCGCCGTGTGTGCACTGATCCAATGAAGTGTGTGTGTGTGTGTGTGTGTGTGTATTTGTTACATCTACACTGACCTTTTCAGGACCATTAAGCCTCATGGAGACCAAAACCTGGTCCTAATGAGGCAGAACCTTATTTCTGAGGTTACATTGAGTAGATTTGAATTGTGGTTAGTTTATGTTTAGCAGTCATGGAAATGAATGCAGTGTAAATGCAGCTGCACAGCTGTGTGAGTGTGTGTGTGTGTGTGTGTGTGTGACATAGAGCGCTGTCCTCTCAGTGATTAACTGTCTGTCACACACACATTTGTGAATCGTCCTGACACGGTGGTGTGACAGCAGATGTCTTTGTTGGACTGATAAGTGGCGTTTGACTCTGGCGAATTCACTGCTGCAGCTGCGGGCGATGCAGCTCTGTGTGTGTGTGTGTGTGCGTGCGTGCGTGCGTGTGTGCGTGTGTGTGTAGAGCGCTGCTCCATTGACGTCTCTGTCAATGACATCTATTAAACTAATCACTGCCCCGTGTTCATCAGAGGCCTTCAGGCTTCTCTCTCTCTCTCTGGCTACATTCATGCTACGATGATTTCAGAGAACATCCATACTGACACACCTAAAAACTTATGTGAATCAGATGTGGCGTCTCTTCTCCTTCTTCTTCCATCACCTTCAGCAGCAGCTCCTCCAGGGTTGTGTCCTCCTGTCCTGCTCTACAGGCCACTGTCACATGACTGCTCGACCATGGGCAGACTAGAGGTGTAAGACCTGGAGGACGAGTGCAGGGCTAACAACGTCTGTGTGTCAGTGTGTGAAAGAAGAGGTGATCAGTAATTAGTCGGGTGTGAATCACAGGGTTCCTCACGATGCGACGCCAATAATATCACCATAACAACGATTCTGTGACGATCAGTATATGGCAAGACGGTCATGTAGCGATACATCGCGATATCTGTCCAACTGAAGAAACACAGAACACAGAAAACAAAGGTGAACCAAAACACGCTCTTCTTCAGCCAGGTCACTTCCACCCACCTTTCACCGTGAGGAGACATGAAGTAGTGACGTCCAACAAGCAGTCTTGTATAAAGTACCTGAGAGGGATACTCAAGTATTAGTATAGTATTTGTAATCTCACCGGAAAATGACTTTGGTAGAAGTTGAATGAAGTAAATGTCTTAAAGTATATGACATTTTGCTGAAGTAAAAGTATTAAAAAAGTGAGGAGTTAGGGTTGAGGCATGGCGGCTCAGTGGAAGGGCGAGTTGTCTTTCCACTGGAAGGTTGTGGGTTCAAATCCTGGCTCTGCTCGTCTATATGTGTCCACCAGCAAAGACACTTAATCCCAATGCTGCAGCGTGTGAATGGGTGAAAACTGCAGTGTAAAGCAGTTCATCAAGACTAGAAGAGCTCTATATAAATACAGACCATAATACCAACTCTTCTTCTTCTGATTTGATTTGGTAGTAACAAGAGTTAGAGGAAATGTAGTGGAGTAAAGGTCAAGAAGTTGCTAGAAATATAAATAACAAAGTACAGTACAGATATGTGAATGTTGTACTTTAGTACAGGAAGTATTTGTACTTTGTTGAATTGTATTGAGGAAGAACGACGATATATATCAACAAATCGATATTTTGACCCACCCCTAATTATTATTATTTCAGGAACTTCACAGAAAATCAAAGAAATGGACAATGTTTCAGAATGACAATAAATAAAGCTTTGACCTTTTGACCTGGAGGCTCGCTCTCAGAGAAAACAAAAGACACGTCTGATATATTTAGCTGAACCTTTTAAGTGGCTGAAATCTGTTTTCCCTGGTGTCGTTCACCTCGGCCCCGCCTGTGATTGACTCAACGACTCCACTCTGACTCACGATCCCAGATTGCGTTTGAATTCCTGCTCCTCGTCTCCGTCTGAAGTGTCCACGCGTGAATGTCAGCCGCTGTCGGCCGCCGCCGCCGGCGACCGATCACTTTGACAGGGAAATGGCAGAAAATTGCTTCAGAAGAGATTTGTTTTGGTTTTTGTTTTGATTACGGAACAAATTACACTCCTTTTAGGAAATGGCAGGAAGATGGCCGGACATTTCAGCATGGCTTCTTTGTCTTTGGCATAATGTCAGCCATTTCCTGTCCCCGTGGACGCACAGACAGAGGTCTGATGACAACGCCCGAGGACACGGCACTCACATGCAAACACCTTAACGCGCAGCGTTTGTCCTCTGCACATCTCAAAGTGAAGGCTGAGAGGAAAAACATTTCCATTTCCATGTTGCTGGAGCTGTTTATTCTGTCCGTGGCTGATAATCTGCTCAATCAGCTGACATGTAAACACAATGTTGGTGCTTTTGTTATGTGCGTTTTTCAGATTGTGTCTTCTGGACGGGAAAAACAAACTCATGGAAGGAAAAATCATTTGTTTACAGGAAATATAATGTCACTTTATCTGGTAGCCGTGTTTTGTTTTAACTTTTAAACTTAAAGCAGATTTGAGCCACTTAACCAAAGACTCAACCTATAAATTCCATGCTATCTAAAGTTTACAGCATCCTAAGAATATGTTCACTACTTTACTTTGCTCTTACACAGACTTTTCCAACAGGAAAGTGAAGTTAGTGCTGCTGAGTAAAGAACTCATCCTCCCTCACCAAAGCCCAGAGAGAAATACGGCGATTTTACGTCACAGCACACAGGAGTTGTTGATCCACTGCTTGCTCTGCCTGTAAGTTCAGACGGGTTATTTTGTTACTTGGGTGTTTGGAAATCTTAATTTTTAAAAAATAGAAGGAGACGAAATGAGACAAGATGAGAAGAGATGAGACGAGACAAAACGAAATTAGATGAGATGAGACGAGATGAGACGAAATGAAATGAGACTAGATGAGGACTGAGATGACAAGACAGATGAGACAAGACCAGATGAGTTAAGACCAGATGAGACTAGATGAGAGATGAGGCAGAGAAAGACCAGATGAGACTAGATGAGATGTGACTGAGGACTAGATTAAATGAAAATGAGACTAGATGAGATGAGGCAGAGTGAAATGAAACAAGATGGAAATTGAGATGAGACTAGATGAGATGAGACAAGACCAGATGAGACTAGATGAGATGAGGCAGAGACAAGACCAGATGAGACTAGATGAGATGTGATGAGACTAGATTAAATGAAATGAGACTGGAGAGATGGGGGAGACGAGACTGGAAACAGAAGAATGAGATGAGACTAGATGAGATGAGACAAGACCAGTGAGACTAGATGAGATGTGATGGGCGAAATGAAATGGAGGAGACTGGATGAGATAGGCAGTGAAGACTAGATGAGATGAGAACAAGACCAGATGAGACTAGATGAGATGTATGAAATGAAATGAAACAGAAATGAATGAGACAAGACCAGATGAGACTAGATGAGATGAGATGAGACAAGACCAGATGAGACTAGATGAGATGAGAGACAAGACCAGATGAGACAAGACCAGATGAGACTAGATGAGATGAGATGAGACAGACCAGATGAGACTAGATGAGATGAGACAAGACCAGATGAGACTAGATGAGATGTGATGAGCGAGAGACAAAGAACCAAATGAGACTAGAGATGAAGAGACGAAATGAAACAAGATGAAATGAGAGATGAGACTAGATGAGATGAGACAAGACCAGATGAGACTAGATGAGATGAGATGTGATGAGACTAGATGAGATGAGATGAGACTAGATGAGATGAGACGAGACGAAATGAAACAAGATGAAATGAGATGAGACTAGATGAGATGAGACAAGACCAGATGAGATGAGATGAGACGAGACAAGACCAGATGAGATGAGATGAGATGAAATGAGATGAAACTAGATGAGATGTGATGAGACTAGATGAGACAAGACAAGATGAGATAATCCCCACAATAGAAACTATTAAGATAATAAAATTAGAACAGAATAAAGAGAAAATAAACAGTCTGAGTTAAATATTTCCAGTGTTAACCAGATGTTTATGTAGACGTCGTCTAAAGTGTCAAGTGTGTCACGTTCCTTTTAGAAAACACCTCAGATTTATTGTTTGGCTCCAGAAACACTTTTGCTTTGCTTTTAAGTGACAAACGCAGATTGTGTTCAGATGTGAGTGAATTCCCGCGCTGAGGACTCGGCCGTCTGAAGACACACTGACAAATTATCTGGGCTCACAATATTTGGAGCAGCTTTGATCACGTTCCTGCGAAACACGCTGCAAGCGTTCAGCCCACAGCTGAAGAAGAAGAAATATCCACTCCGAGTCTTTCAAGCATGTGAGCTCCTGTGTGAGCGCACACTTTGTGTTTGTCATGTCGAGATCTCGGCGGGAGAAGGAAATTGGAAGCAGCACTCTGCTTTCATCTCTCCACCTCCCCACTGACTCAAATTAGGAACACACACACACACACACAGAGTTACCTACACTTGAGGAGCCTTTTCTCTCCATCAACTCCTTCCTCCTTCATCTAGTTTGACCTCCTGTACGTACGAAAGGTCACCGATCACCGACCATGTGCATGTGATGTCATTCTGTGATGTTATAAATGCTGATGGTTATGTCAAACACTCAATAATTTGAGTGCAGTTCAGTGTGTTTTCCATATTTGGCAACATTTAACATAATCTAACTAGATATTCTACTACAGCAGGAAGATTTCATCAGATAAAGTGTCTCCAAACGTCTTCTGTCAGAAACAAAAACCCACGTTTGCTGCTTTACACTAACAATGATGTGGACGTTGTCTTTAATCAGCAGACGTGTGAGATACGGTTAATACTGTATTTACTGTGCATCATTTAAATATGAAGAATTACTGCGTCTTTGTCTTTGAGCCGACATTCACTCTCCAAACCTGGCTGTCCATGACAAACCAGACATTTAGTTTAGGTTAACTGTCAATTCTAGCTTTTATTATTTCAGAGTTAAAGCTCTGAACTTGATATGAAATTTAAGTTAAGCAAATAATTTGAGATCAGATTTGTTAAATCATCTGCCAGCGGCAAACCACTGTGTTACACATTTAAGATATTCATGATGATATTATTACAGAATTTCAAAGTAAAAGTGCATGTTTTAATATGGAACGGTGTATCCTTCACAATAAAAGCATTTTAACCCTTAGAAACGTATATACAAAGGCTATAAGATAATAGAGTGACTTATATCCTTTTTCACCAATGATGTAAACACAACTGAGCAAATAATTACCACAATTATTTTTTGAATTTGGGAAATTTGGGAATATGTGACAGTTCAAAGTTCACTTGGCTTGAGCTACAAAAAAAGAAAAAAACTGTCTATTTTGTGACTTTTGCACAAGTATCGCAACTCCTGTTTTAAAGAATAAGTATGTGATACAAAATGAATGATGACTTTGACTCAACAACACAAAAAATGCATTTTGTAAACCTGAATCATGTGACCTATAAACAGGATGTTTTAGTCGCATGGCAGTTTACCAAGAGTGCACAGTGTGGCACTGATCTTAATTAGGCTAAATTAAATCTATTAATATCAAAAACAGAGAAAAATCAAGCAAATAATAATAATGTGGACAACTGTAATTAAAACACCAAACAAACTTATATATATTATATATGTGTAATTTAATGTTAACTGCAATACATATTTTTTTAATTACAACTAAATGTCTCATTATTACTATTGTTACTATAAAAAAGTATTACAATCAGCCACAAGCTCTGTGTTTAAAGGAAGAGGAGGATCATGGGCCATGTTTTAGTCGATTTGGGGTCCACATGTGGTCCACGAGCCGCCAGTTTGACGCCTCGGTTCGATTAGATTTCAAAAGAAAAAGAGATCTAATTTAGCTTCTTCCTCCAGTATGGATGTTGCCAACATTAATTGGTGATGTGACCAAAACTCTGAAGTGCTTGAATTGTGCGTGGATTCCTGTGAGGAGCGAGCAGTTGCTGCAGCAGCTGGCTGCGACCAGATGATGTGACACGAGTGCAGGCGCAGGGATCTGGAGGCGTCTCGTCATGAAAGCGACAAAACGAAAACAGTAAAGACGAGCGCAGACTCTGCAGAAAATAAAGCCAGAACAATGTGTTTGACAACCTGGTGAATTTTAATAGGATTAAAAAATCTGCAGCTTTTAAATGTATTTGTTTATTTGTTTTTACACAGTGACACACGGTGATGCTCATGAGCCTGATTGTCCTCGATTAAAGATTCTACAAAAGCATCCAGAGGTGGAAATGTTAAAGGGATAGTTCAGGTTCTTTTGAGGATGTGGTTGTATGAGGTAGTGACACGTGGTGATTTTCCATTATACTGTCCTAGCACTACTCCAGGGGCGGGGTCATACCACGGCTGCATGAAACTGCCGTGTTGTTGTTTTATGCCCGACACAAACTACTAACTGAATCATTAGAATCAGTATATAAATACCACTGAACGGGTCGTGAGTCGGTTCATGATCGCCGGCTTAACTCAGTGCTGTTGCTAAATACACCAGACTCCTCTGTTAAAGATTGAGATTTTAAAACATTTCCTTTGTTAAATGTTGGATATTAACATATTTATTAAGGATTTTTAGGTCTTTTTAGGTCACAGTGTAGTATCGGCTCAGCTCACCTGGAACCTCATTAGTGCAGGTACTAAATCACTCATGGAAAGCAAAAAAAAAATACAAGTGGAGTTAGCACCGTTAGCACCAGTAGTCAGCACTGACTATGCTGTGTGCGTCTTCTGTGCTAAAGCTAGCCTGAGACATACAGGCTAGCTCTTGAGTGAAAACATGGCAGGAAAAACAGCTTCATGCCACTTAAGGGTCACTTAGTAACATCAACATCAGCTTAAGTCCATGATTTATTAAAAGAATATTATCAGTGACTACTTTTACCATCAGGAAACTGAGGTTTGTGTCACTCTTTAAAAGCGCTAACGCTGCCAAACCAAACTCCATCACAGCACAACAGGAGTTGTTGATCCACTGCTGCCTCCTTTTGTGAATATAAAAGTGTTATTCTGTGACTCTCGTGACACAAATTTACTCCGCCCACTGTCAGCGGGGGAGTGGCTCCAGCTCCCGTCACGACCCGTCAAAGGTAGAGAATGAACGGTTGATGATGATTTAACACAAATAAAACCTTTGTACCTGAACACATTGTACAAACACAGGGTTTGTGTATAAAAAAGAAAATTGCCAACGTTCATGTGGGAGATGAAGTTCACAGTTTACATTAATGGCTCTTTGTGTTTTGCTCCATGAAGGTTGAGGCGGAGACGACTCCACACGGTATCATTGTTCAGTCTGCGCTCGCGTGAATATGTTTCATATACAATATGAAAAAGAGGAATGAATCTGTTTCCTAGCAACGGCTTTAAAGGATGTTTTAAAAGTGCTGTCGCCTAGTTAGTGTGAAAGGCTTTTTTAAAACTTGTTTGTGGGGACCGATGTGAAGACAAACACGGTAAACATTAACTGAAACTGTCTCTCTGCGGCTCCACGTGAAGCCTCCACTCTTTAAACACACGGACACAAATAACAGATCTGCTCTCAACCGAATCAACAAAACACGGAGGAAGAGAAGCAAACACAGAGCAAAGTCTGTTCCTTTACTGTCACCCGAATTATAAAAACAGACGTTTTTAATCAGATTGTATTAAAGTGAAGTAGTGAAAAGGCTCCGTCTGCAGCAGCTGCTACACCAGGTGTCTTTATATCTACATTATTTTTTGAACTGAAAAAGAGAGTTTTTATTCCTCCTTCCGGCGTAAAATGTGGCTTATTGATGAAAAAGTTTAAAAAAAAAAGAATAAAGAGATTCAGTGAGCGAATGATGCTCACACAGATTTTACTGAGCGAGTCGGGATTAAAGCGTCCGTCGGCAGGATTTGTTTGTGCTTATTGATCAATAATTCCACTGCAACATTTCATCATTATGTAAATCTAATGATCTGAGAGAAAAAGTAACATTCTCCTCCTCCTCTGTTTTCAGCGCTGGAGAAATCAATCACAGGTCAGCTCATAGAGAGAGAGAGAGGTGGCGCCCCCTATAGGCTATTATATAAACAGCTGTTCATACACAATTATCCTCAGTGTAAAGCTAATCCGTCTCTTTTTAATCCCTCAGGTTTAACTAACTTAACTTAACTTACCTTAAAAAGGGTTCTGGGATCAGAAAACGAAGCCAATGTGCAAGTGCATGAAACCTGTATTCTCCTGAATGTCCATCAGGGGGCGACGCCACGGCTTTGGTTATTTGTAAGTCTATGAGAAATTGATTTATTGTGTCAGTAAAGTAGTATTTACATTTTGTAAATGACAGTCTAATTAAGAGTCAAACAGACCAGTGTGAGAGGTGGCGCCCCCTGTAGGCTGTTATACAAACTGCTGTTCATACCTGCAGCTGACACTCAACAATCAACTGTTTCTGTAGAGATTCTGGAAAATGCCAGGTTTTATCTGTTTACACTGAAATGAACAGACTGTGAATTAATGTCCACCAGGGGGCGACGATACTGGTTTGGTTATTTGTAAGGCTGTGAGAAATTGATTTAAGGCGTCACTAAACATTTTCTTGAGAATTCTCTGGTCTGAATCACTAGTTTCAGCACAGCCTGACTTTGTAAATCACAAACAGATCAGTGTTTTGTCAAAACTACCGTGACCCAATTTAAAATATTAAACTGCCACATCTGTAAGGAAAGGCTGTGATTCAAATATGTCTCCGCTGTATTTCCATGAATAATGTACAGAATTAAAGCAAAAACACGAGGTTATTTTATGTGCATTCACCATAAAAGTGTCAGTTTTTACGGATGAACTTGTACTCGAACAGTTTATCCTCAGCTTAGTCACATTCTGTATGTGTTTGGGTTAATCATCATATCCTCGATCATTAACTTATGTTTGTTTGTCATAAACTAAAGCATGAGGACTCTAAGACTGATAAAGTCAGCCGTGGTCCCTGTGGTGACCCGGTCTGAAATACCTCAACCTGAAAACCCAAAACAATCACCTGCGGCCCATCTAAGGGTCTCGCCCCAGTGTTTGGGGATCACTGAACTAGAGCATAAAGTATGTTGATATTGATATTGAATGATATATATGATCATTCTCATCTTTATTGAATGTTCACACAAAACACAATATGATTTTCTTTGCGATGAAATTATGGAATTATTGATGAAATTATTATGTGTGACCTTTGACCCGTCCACTCATGGTCACTGGCCCGCGGCGTCTCTGTGTATCAGGCGTCAGACACTTTTCCTGCTGTGAATGAGATAAGACAATAATCCTTCATTTGTCCCACAGAGGGGACGTTTAACCAAGACCTGCAGAGGAACCTTCTGCCTCCAGGTCCAGACGTTCTGTAGAACCTCAACAATAACAACACCAACAACAACAACAACAACAACAACTCGCTCACTCACTCACTCACTCACTCACTCTCTGGCTCCATCATCATCATCATCATCATCACCAGCAGCAGCAGCCGCAGCCGCAGCCTCACAGTTTGTGACTGACTGTATCTGTACATCTGTAAATCCTTCAGCACAGTTACTACAATCATCACATGGTGTGTTGTTATAAGTTAAAGGCTGCTTTCTGTTGATGATGGTGATGATAATCTTGAATCTTGTGTGTCTTGTGACATCGTGTGTAATCGATTTTATCAACGACTGGGTCCAATTGGGAATTGGGCCTGAGGACAGGAAAGTAATATAGTGTTGAACCAAGATCTGCTTTCTCATCAGATGCCAGGACGCAGCGTTATTAATGGCGTGTGTGATATTGATATTATTGATGATGATATTGATAATAATTGATAGTGTTGGCATGTTGTTACCTCTTTAAGACTTTTTTTTTTTTTTTATCCCAGCGTAAACACTGACCATGTCAGGATTTGAAGACCAAAAACCAACGAGGCAGAACCTCATTTCTGAGGGAAACTGGTTAAGTGTAGGACTAAGAATTTAATTGTGGTTAAGATTAAGATTACGTTTAGAGATAACACTTTGTTTAGTGCTTGTACTTGTGTTTCTATCTTTGGGGGGACATTTTGTCTGCGCACCACATCTTAAAAAAAGGGCCTTTTTTCAGGGTTACGGCCTGGTTTTAGGTTAGGGTTTGGGACTTAGTTGTGATGGTTAAGGTTAGGGAATGCATTTTGGCTGTGAGTGTCCTCACTATGAATGCTGCACAAAAGCAATATTGTGTGTGTGTGTGTGTGTGTTGTGCATCATTGGCCCCGCCCTCCTCTAGGTTTTGCTGTTGCCCGAAAAATTCACTCGTACACATTTCCTGATTACAGCTGCAGGGCTGGAGAAGGGCTGCGTGTGTGTGTGTGTGTGTGCGTGTGTGTGCGTGTGTGTAGTTAAAAGTTTAAGGATGAAGCACTTGTGACATGTCTTTCAGCAAAAGCATCAGTTAAACCCAGTTTGCCCTCGTGTGACTCCACTGAGCATGTGTGCGTGTGTGCATGTGTGTGTGTGGTATCGGCTGATCCATGTGTTTGTTGCCGTCGTTGTCGTTTTCGTTGTCGTTGTTGTTGCGGCGCTCGCTCAGACTGCGGCGGCGGTGGTGGCTCTTTATCTTCCTCTGGTTGTGCGAGCGCTGAGCATGCTGGGAGAACATCTGCATTTATCTCCTCTGTCACACACAGTCAAGATGGAGGGTGAGAAACAAACACACACTTCCCACAGAGAGGAGGAGACTCTCGTGGAACCCGGGGCCCGTTGACCAAACAGATGACTCATTAGCAGGTCATCGCTGTACTGTACACGCTGATCAGAAGATTTAAATCAGTTTACTTTTCTGCACGTCTTCAAAGACCAAACTGTCCTTTGTGAATATTTGTGACTCTGAGACAAAGAAACTCTGTGCTAAGCTAAGCTAAGCGAACAGAGTAACAGAGAAAGGGAAACTGGGAGCAATGGCCAAGGGATGAGAAAAAGAGAACAGGAGGAGAAATAACAAACAAGGAATAAAGAACAGGAAATGGGAACCGTGAATGAAAAAGAGAAGAGGGGATGGAAAACTGTACATTGGGAGCAGAAAATTAGCCGTTTTCTGTGGAACAGAGAACAGGAAAAAGGATAGTGAACGATGTCCAGGAGATAAGGAAAAGACAGGGAGAGAACAGAGATTGCAGAACAGAAAATGAAAATGGGGAACAGAGAATGATACACAACGAACAGAGAACAGGGAAGAAGGAAAATAAAACAGGGAACAGAAAACTGGGAATAAAGATCAGGAAATAGGAACAGAAAGGGGAAACAGGATAGGGAACAGTGATGGAGAACATTCTAAAATAAAAGTTGTGTGTGAGAGGATGAAGTGAAGACGAGACGGGGGGCGACACAGAGGGGGGAGGGAGTGTGTGTTGATTCACGGAGGAAGATTAAGTGTGTCAGGTGGAGGGAAGCTGCGAGCGACGTTACCTTGGGAACGGCTTTCTCCTCCATCACCGCTGGTGGGGCTGCACCACTTTTAATCCCCTTTAATCTGAGAAACACATCCCACTGAAGTCCTTTCAAAACTGCAGTCTGATCTCCCCTCTCTCTTGTGTGTGCGTGTGTGTGTGTGTGTGTGTGCGTGTGTGTGTATGCTAATGTAAGATGCTAATATGAATAAAGTGTGAGACACTGATGAAAAGAAGTCAACGTCGTGAAGCTGTTTCACCAAAACAAACTCAAGCTGTTGCTTCCTCTCCAGTTTTTCTTCCTCCTGAGGCTACAGCTAAAGAGAACAGGAAGAATTCTGGGAAAAAAAACAAAAAAAAAACTTCCCACAGGTGACACACACACACACACACACACAGAGAAGCGTGGAAGACTTTCATCTCATCCCCGCCGGTCTTTTCAGCAGTGAGTTAAATTTAAATGCATCTTAATCAAACTTTTCTTTCTTCTAATCCCGTGGCTAAAAACAAGTTCAGATGTCAAATATAGAAACGCAGCAGAAAACCTGAGGCAACCTCTATTATTATTTATGAATCAGGCTCCGCCCACACTGAAAGTAGCCAATAGGAGGTGCTCTCTCTCTCTGAGTTGCCCTGTGATTCGTCAGATTCCCCTCAAGGCCAGATTTGTGTTGCCCTGTAAATCTCTCACTCTTCCACACCAAAGTCCATACAGAAAATCAGTGATTTTACACCACGGCGAACAGGAGCTGCTGATCCACTGCTGCCTCCTTTAATTAGTTCAAAATGTGTCATTTTATGAATTCAGTGTTTTAAATCCTTCATCAAAGTTCACCTCAGTGACATAAACCGACCAAAGAAGGAAGCAGCGGAGCAGCAGCTCCTGTTTCCTCATGAGCTAAAAACGCTGGTTTTCTCTATGGACTTTGGTGCGGGAGACGGGACATTTTATAAAGTGACACGAACTTCAGTTTCCTGTTAGAAAAGTCTGTCTAACAGTGAGATAAAGCAGTGAACATATTCTTAGGATATTTTAGGACTGAAGCTGATGTAGATTCTTTTTCTTTTTCTTTTTCTTTTGTTAAGTGGTTGTAATTTGTTTTCCCTTATGTGTCAATGCTGTATTTATTAACCCTTACTGTGCACTCTTGGTAAATTGCCGTGGGAATAAAACACAACTACTTATATGGACATCTTCGTCTATGTTGCTGAGTCAAAGTTATGGCTCATTTTATATTGCTTATATTTAAAAAAAAAACAAAAAAAAAACAGGAGTAGCAATAACTGTGCAGAAGTCACAAAAGAGAAACAATCTTCCAAATTTCTCAAATTCAATCCGTTTTAGTCAATTTTAGTACTTAGACTCTATATTGTACATTCTTATAGCCTCTGCGTATACGCTTTAACATAGAAATGGAAAAAAAGCAGCCTAAATGCTCTGTGTTCTAAGGGTATACACCTTTCTGAGATACATGAGTATCCCGACACAAAGTAGCACTCACAGTGCAGTCAGTACTGATTATGTGACTCATATAACCACACTTTAAGAAAGGACGTCTCCCTTTAATGTTAGAATATGATAGAAAATAAATAACAGCAGGAACAGACAGTGAACATGCTCCAAATATGTGAAAAATGTGAATATACACACACACACACACACACAGGTGTGAGGCAGAATACAGTGAGTGTGATCAGGTGTTGAGTCAATAACAAAAGCTATTTTCTCTGCCTCTGCATCTAAGCTGGAAACAATCAGTCTGTCGGCCCATGTTCCTCTTACACTATTGATTTCGTCTGTGTGTCTGTGTGTGTGTGTGCGCGTGTGTGTGTGTGTGTGTGTGTGTGTGTGTGTGTGTTTGTGTGTAGAGAGAGAGAGAGAGGAAAGGGGGCACCAAATAATTCTCCTCCAACCCCTCACTCTCTCTCTCGCTCTCTCTGGCCCAGCTGATTTAACCCATACAATCAATGGTTATATGCACACACACACACACATACGCACACACACTGTCTCCGGTTGAAGATTTATAGCCAATGTGCTTCAGTTTTTGAAGCTCATGCACGGACTGTACCAGTAGACCAGTAGAGTGGGCGGAGTTTAGCCTCACTTCACACACTCTCCTGACCAATCAGGAGACAATGTCAGCTGTCAATCATGGTTTTCTATCAATAATTTTAACTAATTATAACATAAATTAGTGTGATGAGAACATGTCCTATCTGCTGACATGGAGGGGGCGGGACTTATGACCTCTCAAAGAACAAGTGAGCAGTTGAGGGCGGAGCTTGAGGAGGCAGGTGCAGTGTGAGTGTGTGTGTGTGTGTGTGAGAGAGAGAGGGCAGCAGTGACACTCTGATCCTCCCTGGAATTCATCGTTTAATCAGACCAATCAGTCTACACACACACACACACACACACACACACTCTTCGCACTTGACTTCTTCAGATGAGTTGGTCGTCACGGCGACTAATAAAGCAGTTAATAGTGTGGTTGTCAGGGCGGATTGATTTGTCTGTTTCAACACTGATAACACAGCTGTCATCTGTGTGTGTAAGTGTGCGTTTGTGTGTGAGAGAGAGAGAGTTCATGAAGACAACAAGGACGCGTGAAGGTATTTGAGGTTTGTTTACTGAACATGAAAACAAAGCAGACAACTCTGATGTCACTTTGTTTCCAACTCACATCCATGTCACGTTGTTAAGTCCAAATTGCAGGAATGTTGTCAGTCACACAAGTCAGGTTCAAGCCAGGTCTAAGTCACTACTTAGTCTGAAGTCGAAGTCACACCTGCAAGTTGCAACTTAGTCAAGTCTAGGTCACAAATAAGTCAGAACTGAGTCAAGTCTAAGTCACAACAAAGTCAAGTCTGTCACAACTAAGCCAAGTCTAAGTCACAACTAAGTCAAGCCTAAATCACAACTAAGTCACACATGAGTCAAGTCTAAGTCACAACTTAGTGAAGTCTGATAAGTCACACATGAGTCAAGTCTAAGTCACAACTGAGTCAAGTCTGTCTCAACTAAGTCAAACTAAGTCTAAGTCACAACTAAGTCAAGTCTAAATCACAGCTAAGTCACTGAGTCAAGTCTAGAGTCACAACTGAGTCAAGTCTGTCTCAACTAAGTCAAGTCCAAGTCGTAAGTCACACATGAGTCAAGTCTATGTCACAACTAAGTCAAGTCTAAATCACAACTAAGTCAAGTATAAATCACAACTAATTCAAGTCTAAATCACAACAAAGTCAAGTCTAAATCACAAGTAATTCAAGTCTAAGTCACAACTTAGTCAAGTCTAAGTCACAATTGAGTCTCAGGGACATTACTGGAGATCATGAGGTCATGTGAAGCTCAGGTACAACCAAGATTTAAACATACAACCCTTTTGCAGTGAAGCACCAGTGCTAACCACCACACCACCGTGCTCCTCCTGCTCCTCCTCCTTCTCACTGTTCCCTGATTCTCGTCTGTCCTGTTTTCTTTCCGGATGTAAAAGAAAAATTCCCATTAAAGCGATCAATCACTTTTATTGATCTCTGAACGACGCCGCTTGTTAATGAACATCATCACTTCTGCTCTGCTCACTATTTTTAATGCTTATCTGTGTGTGACAGCATCTTTCAGCACACACACACACACACACACGCACACACGCACACACACAAAAGGACGTGTAGATTCTGACAGTTGTGGATGAGAAGCAGACAACATAAATTAGATGTTTCTAAATGAAGCAGATTCTTTTAGAATTCCCTCGTCTCACCTTGGATTTCTTTCACACACACACACACAGATCGACAACAAAGAGCCTCACACACTCATTAAAACCTGAAACTGCGTCATGAAAACAAAAGGCTTAAAGGGACAGTTCAGAAAAGCATGAAAACATGGCCAAGAATGTGAATCTGTGTCGCTCTGTAAAGCACTCACTCTCCCACACCAAACTCCATAGAGAAAATCCACGTTTTAAGCTCACAGTGACACAGGAGCTGCTGGCCCGCTGCTGCCTCGTGTGGTCAGTTTGTGTCACTGCGGTAAATCTGAACAGAGGGTTTCAAACACAGAAGTGGCAAAATAACACTTCTTTAACTTACTGATGGAGGCAGCAGTGGATCAACGACTGCTGTGTGCTGTGGTGTAAAATCGTTAGTTTTCTCCATGGGATTTGGTGTGGGAGAGTGTTTGTTTTTACAAAGTTTGTCCAAGGGCAAAATAAAGCCGTTTAAGCTATTGTAGATGTAAGATAATGTAGATGTTGTTAGGTGAATAATCATTAGGTGTCTCTTTGCTGGTTCTCAGCACTAGGGGCCGCTCTCATCTCCGGTCAGTACCTCAAACAACCACACGTTTCAAAGACGTGAGACACACTTTAACTTTACTATTATGTTATTTTATTCAGGGAGCGAGGGACATGAAGACAAGGCCATGTTTGTGTGTTTAATGAGGCCTGTCCTCTGGGACTCACTGTTTCAGGCACTAATGACTTTATTGTTCAGAGATAGAGATGAATGGACGGATGGTGGAAGATATGTTTAATCTCACTGCTGCACATGACAACACACACACACACACACACACACACAGGGAGAGCTAGAGTAAACCTCTCTGTGGGAGGACGGTCACAGGGACAGAGGTCACACACTGAGGTCAAAGAACTCTCTTTGTTACTACCAAACAAAATCCCAAAAATTGAATAGTTTTGTCTTTGACTTTGTTTCTACATCCATAATCATCCATAATGTGAGTCCACAAAGCGTTCGGACCTAAAGAGTTGTTTTTTTTAACGACTTGGAATTACAAACTTCGGGAGGCGCCACACTTGAGAATTCATGAAATCTGAATCTAGAAACTGGGAAAACAACGTCCTCTGAGGCCTTTATCTGAGAGAAGAAACGAGGTCTGAGCCGTTTCTCGGTTTTTAATGAGATCGTTTTCTCGTTGTGACGAGAAACCGCTCAGATTTCTGTTTTTTCCGGTGTCATTTTCTACACTTCCATCATTTCTGTCACTCACCCCTCACTCAGTAATGAGTCAATAAACGCGACTTTAATGTCGTTATAACTTAACGAGAGACTGTCTCGTTATAACGAGGAAACCCACTCGTTAAAAACCGACAACGTTCTCGTTATAGCATGAAAACTACGTCCTCTGTCCTCATCTGTGTCAGCTCTACACTTCTGACAGAAACAGAACTCATCATGTTCTTTCTCCTCCTCCTCCTCCTCCTCCTCCTCCTCCTCTTCAATAATCACAGCATCAGGCTTTCACTGACACTTTCCGTGCCTCAGCGCAGCGGTGATTAAAAGAGAAGATGCTGATTTAACCAGAAAGTTGGACACAACCTCCCACCATCGTGACAGTGATAATTATCTCCCTGACAAACAAAGCTCTTCCTGTGTGACACACGTCAGCCTGACCTGTGCTGAGGAGAGCACATTTTCACTCGTTCACAAACTTTAAAGGGACAGTTACGGTGGCCTGGAAGTGGAAAACCGTCATTACAATCATGTGAAAGACTTTTTACAAAGCTCGAGACAAAAGGGAATGTACGTCATATTCTTTTATTTCCTCTTTTGACACGAAGACACATAACAATTATCTAACACAATATTTAACAAACAAGCCTGTGAAATGACATTAAAACCTTTATTTTATTTTATTTCATACAGTGAACAGTATGACAAACGTTTGATATAAGAAGCCGCAAAAAGAAGACAGTCAGTGGCTCTTATTTTGAAAAGCCATCTGTGCAGTGACACACACGTGTGTCCAACCTGAGGCCCGTGGGCCACATCCGGCCCGAGATACAATTATATCCGGGTCGTGAGATTATTTTATTTGTCTGTTATTAATGGTGCGGAAAGTAGATTTGTGTCAATATGTGTGTGTGTACCTGGTATTCCTTATGTTGTGGGGACATGAATCTGTTCACACAGTCACATTATGGGGACTAGAGCTGTGATGTTCACGAACGAACCAAATCTATTGAACGGCTCTTGTTGAGTTTCTTTTTGAAATCGCTGTGGCGCACAGAGCATGCACACACAAGCTCCTCCTGCTACTCCACTGAGGAGGAGAGCACACGAGTGTCAGACTGTAGCTATGAACCAAAGGAAGTGCAAGTGTTTCTCTATTAATATATTTTTAGTTTACTATAGTTTTGCATGGAAGTTTATATAGTAAATAAAAAGGTGTTACCATGATAAACAATCAAAAGAGCTTTATTTACACTTTTGAAAGGAACGGCTCCTCAAGATCCGACATAACTCATAATCTCTAATGGGGACAAAAATCAAGCCGCCTTAAACATAAATGACTAGATTTTAAGGTGAAGTCATGTTTTGTCATGTCATGTTGTTTGGTTAAAGTTAAATTTAGGATTAGGATTAGGTCAGCAGTAGTTATGGTTAAGGTTAGACTTAGTCTCCAGGAAATGAATGCAAGTCAATGTAACGTCCTCTGAAGTAATGGAAACCAGTGTGTGTGTGTGTGAGCGGTGATTGACAGGCGTTTGGAGATGAGCAGTAAACACTTTATGGATTTTTTTCATGAATTTCTCACAGTGCGGTCGATGGTGAGGTAGTTAGAAAAAAAACAACATAACGATCATTTAACGTTTAGATTTTTAGATTTTATACATATATATAAATATACAGGAAACCTCTGAGACATGTGATTTATATGTTATATTATTTATATACTAATAATAATAAGAGATAAGGTGGGTGTTTTCAGTGTACCGGCTTTGACTGGTTTGTCGTTTTTTGCTAAAATAACATTTTTAACGTTTGATTTGGCAGATTGTGCACGTGAATATTGAGCTTCAAATGATCCTAGAGTCAAACTCACTGTAGCAATGATGTGACGGACACACATGAGTGAATACTGACATTTCACTCTGATCTATAGACTCTTATTGTACAGAGTAATTACGTTAAAGTGGTTCTTATTATGTGTGTGTGTGTGTGTGTGTGTGCGCGCGTCAAATCCTTCATATTTCATCAATAACTGATTGATCTCTCGTTGCCGGAGGCCGATCTGATCGTTATGAGTCTCTTTATGACTCGGTGCAGATTGGTTCATTGGTTTTTTTGCTTTGTCCCCGGAGCTGAATCCAGGGGTCAAAGTTCACCAGTCATCAGCAACATTAATGTCACAGAGACGGACAGATGGAGCGCAGAGGGAGGGAGTTTATGTTTTGGTTTTTTTTCTGCCACATTTTGCCGCACAGGGGAATTAAAATGATCACATATATGAAGATAGAGTGATGTTTTGTCTGGAGATAAATGTGTTTTATTGCTTTGATTTTAAGGGTTTTTGTTCGCTGACATTAGGTAACATTAGTCACCATCTTTTTCTCTATTTCTTTTGTGCAGAATGCTGCTATTTCATTTACTGTATAGGAATGTGTGTTTAGTGATGTAATCTGAACTGTTCCTTTAAACTGCCTTTAAGGTAAAGAGATAAGTGGAATGTGTCCCTGAATAAGAATAACACACTGTTACCGTGATTCTGGAACAATCCATTACAAGACAAGACATGTAACAAAGAAAACATCATTTCTTTCTACCTGAGGAAAACACAGTGTTACATAATCTCCATTATTGTCCACCATTACACCTCAGGCCTGTGATCAGCGCCACCATCAGGATGCCTCAGGTATGAGGCAAATTGTTGTTGTTTTTGTGGGGTTTGTGGTTTCTGGAGTTTCCCAGAATACATTGCATGATCCTGCAGTTAAGTTATAGTCCTGTTAAATGTTCTGAACTCCATTGTTAATCTCTGTTTATTGTGTGTGTGGGCTTTACAATCTCTGTTATAATGGACGTATGTTGTCTACCATATTAGTGACTTGGATTTTTTTAGATTATTTTAACCATTCGAACACTATTATGTGAACATTACTATGTTAAAAACGTATATACAGAGGCTACAAGAAATATAGAGTGTCTAATATCCTTCTTTTTCAGCACAATCTTTAGGCAATCTGATTAAAGTATTGTATTTTTTTTATTTTCACCAACTCTATAAACACACCTGAGCAAAAGGTACTTCATTTCTTTTAAAAAAAACAAATTGAAGCTGTGACATTTGGAAAATACGTCACCGTTCAATGTTCACTTGGTTCGTTTTATGAACAAAAATTTGACTTTTTTGTGACTTTTACACAGTTATCGATACTAGCGGATTTTTTTCTTTAAAATATGTGATACAAAATCAATCACTTTTATTTATTACTTATTTGTTAATGCATTTTGTAAAGCCTGATAAGATAAACACACACACACAGGATGTCGTGGAAACATGTTAGTTGCCTTTTCTCACTTCTTAAATCTCACATTTTCAAACAGGAAATGTACCAGTGCTTTATCTCACTGTCATCAAGTCTTTTTCAAACAGGAAATGTAAGTTTGTGTCACTTTTGTAAAACCGCTCACACTCCCACACCAAAGTCCATAGAGAAAATCAGCCATTTCACATCAGGAAAAAATGGAAAAATGCTTAATAACAGTGAGATAAAGCAATACAGATGCTCTTAAAATATGGTAGATTATATTAGGTGAGGTTAACTCAGGGTCAAAGGTCAACAGAGGTCAGATTGTGGCTTTACATCCATACACATGTACTGGATTAGAGTTTCTTATTTAAAAAAAATACCTGACTCTTGCGCACATAAACAAACGTGTTGTGTATCATTTAACTGTCAAGCTTTAAGCTGATTATGTGCAGGTCTGAACTAGGTCACATCGGCGTGTGATGTTTCTCGCCACGAGGGAGCTACATTTATGTCTATTTCAGTTTAGTTTAGTTTATTTATTTTAAAGTGAACATTTGATGTGAACGAAACAAACCAACCCAGCGAGCACATGCGAGGCCACCCCTGCAGAGTTCAGAGACATCACGTCAGCTGACAGCGAGGTAAAAGGTTTGTGATGCAGCCGGGAGCCAGGCCCCGGCCGGACCTCAACTGTGACAAATGCAATTTTAAACTGCTGCTCAAAATAACCGGGGGAGCAGCGGCGCAAACACATCGGCGTTTAGATTGCCCCGATGCAGCTCGTTAATGTGAATATGAATAATGTGTCCTCTTGTTCTGGTTCAGGGTTTTAATTAGCCCGCGTTAGGACGAGTCAGTAGCTCCTCTAATGAACTGAGGCTGCTCTGTCCTGGTCGACTCACGGACCTTCAGGCTGCGCACGGCCATAAAACAACCCAATCAACCCAATGTACAGCAGGGGGGAGAAAAGGAGGATTCTGACAAATCTGAAGCCTCTGAGACTTTGTCCACCAGAGGGCGACTCCACTAGGAGATACTCATGAAGTCAACAGGCTGCTCACACACACACATGCCCACACTATTTCATTCATAATAACATTATATTGCTGAGGACATGAGTGGGTGACGAGATTTACATCTCAGAGACCTCGGCGGACTCTTATGAAACAGTTAATTGGCCGTTAAAACGTCCTTTTCCAACAGGAAACTCAACTATGTGTCACATTGTAAACTCCCTCGCTCTCCCTGCACCAAAGCCCATAGAGAAAATCAACGATTTTTACGTCTCAGCACACAAGAGTTATTGATCCACTGCTGCCTCCGTCACTAACTTCAAACATGTTAGTTTGTGACTTCAGGGTTTGAAAACCTTTGTTCAGATTTACCTCAGTGACAAAAATGTACCGAAACCAGGCAGCAGTAGACCAGCAGTTATGTGTCCCCGCGAGCTAAAAACGCTGATTTTCTCAATGGACTTTGGTGTGGGAGAGTGAGAGGTTTTACCCGAGAGACACAAGGGTTGAAAAAGGGCTGATTAAGAGTGAGATAAAGCAGTGGACACACAGAGAGACAGAGACACGTGGACACAGAGAGACAAGTGGCTAAAATTGATTTGTGTGTCAAAAAAACTAAAAAACTATTCCTTTAATTTACCATTAAAGTCAGATAACAGACATTTCTGTGTGTGTGTGTGTGTGTGTGTGTGTGTGTAAGGTCACCTATTGTTGTGCACTTGTCAGACTTGATCAAATCGTGACAGTGGTGGGGAAAATGGCAGAGAATGTTCTCGGGGCTGTAAACACCAGCAGCAGCTCTGAGTAATTTGTTTTGGCGAAGCAGAGCAGCGGCGACCATTTGTCGTTTGCTACCATTCTGTGCTGCTGCACACAGCCCGCAGCCCGGCACGCCGCTGTGACACGTTTCCCTGCACCGCGTCACTTCCAGCCGAGCGGCGAGACGAGAGCGAGCCTGAGCGAGGAGGCTAGGGGGCAAGGGGGCAAGGGGGCAAGGAGACAAGGAGACACGGAGGAAATCAGGACTGAGGTCAGAGGTTGGCGGAAACAGGACCTCATCAGGACACCAGGTCTGAGTTAAGAGACGAGGAGACAAAGAATTGAAGACTGAAGTCTTGAGTTATGAGACAAGTTCATGAGGAGATAAAACAATACGTCATCTGAGGAGGCAAGGAAGAAAAGGAGGGAAGGAGACAAGAAAATGAGGACTGATATTAAATGAAACAGGACCTCATCAGGACACCAGGTCTGAGCTATGAGACAAGTTCATGAGGAGATAAGACAAGACGTCATCAGGATGCGATAGGTCTGAGTGACCAAGAGACCATTATCTGAGGAAATTAGGTGTGGAGAGGAGATGAGGATTGTGTTCAGAGGAAACAGGACATCATCAGGACTCTATAGGTCTGAGTGAGGAGATGAGATGAAGATGATGTCTGTCCAACAGAAACACAGCTGGACCAGTGACTGAGTCTGTGTCTGAAAACACAACAGTGGTAATAAAGTGGTCATCGTGATGTCATGAGCCACAGTAAGGAATGGGACATCTCGTCCTCTCACGTCCTACAGGTCTTACTCAACAAGAGCAGCACTGGATTCTGGGAAGATTCCTGCTGAGTCATGATGGACACGCGCTGCAAACTCCCTGTTCCTCCATTTTGGGACCTTTTTATGTGTTTGACTCTCACAGGGTTAAAACCATTTCACGGTGGCTGCTGCTGCTGCTGCTGCTGCTGCTGCTGCTGCTGTGGAGTGGAGACATTGTGGCCTGTGGACATGAAGCTCAGGGCACGTTTGCTGTGGACTGTCAGGTTTTATATTCCAGATTATATACAGATTAGTTCTGCTTCTGTTCTTTGCCTAAAAATATAATTAATTTGAGGCAGAAATGTCCTGACGTGAGTTCCTTCCCCTTTACCTCAGAATCAACAACAACTCACACACACAGGGGGACAGACAGAGACATGTGGACACAGGGGGACAGTGGGAGACATGTGGACACAGAGAGAGAGAGACACATGGACACAGGAAGACAGAGAGAGACGCGTGGACACAAGAAGACAGAGACACATGGACAGACCTTGTATCTTTTGATGTCTGTTTATGTCTTTGTGTCTCTTTTCTGTCTCTCTTGTCCATCTGTCCTTAAGGTTAACAGTTTTCACAAAACAACTCACACATGGGCTGCGTGGACACAGGGAGACAGACAGAGACACATGGACAGAGAGAGAGACAGGCTGATGGAAACAAACCTGGTCTGTTTATGTCTTTGTGTCTCTCTTCTGTCTCTCTTGTCCACCTCTCTGTAACATCTCTGTGGTAGCACATACACCGGTATGGACATGGATGCTTGTCTCTGACGTCCCCACTGTCATGGCGACCTTGATATTTCCCAAGAGACAATGAGTCGTGATGTCGTCGCCCGTAAGAATCTGAACTCCAGTTCTGAAGCCGCGTGACACGTGATTTGTCCAGCGTTCGCCTGTAACCGGGCTCCTGTTGGACGATACCAGCTGTCAATCACACTGGTGTCCACTCTTATGTCCCACACTTAGAAGATCTGAAACTAGTGATGGAGACATGATGTCCTCAGAAGCTGACGTTATAATAGTTGTTTTTTGTAACCAGTGGAGTCGCCCCCTGGTGGCTGTCCAATATATTCTAACTTCCTGATTAGCTTCACCAAGCAAACTGGAAGATTACGTCCACGTTTATATCCGACATATGCATTCCTGAGCGTCATCTGTTGACAGACGAGAACACAGGAGGACATTAAAGTTGGAGGACCTGTTTGGAGCAGATCATTTCCTCTTGTTAGCGTTGTCCTCATCGATCGTCCTCTTCTCCCTGTGGACTACAATCTCCTCCACCTGATAAGAGTCCACGGGGACCAGCTGTGTCGTCACCCCCCCCACACACACACACGCACACACACACACTCAGTCATCATTCTGTCTCATGTGTCCCTCTTTGCTTGTGCGTTGTGTCTCTGAGTCAAACACAATAATATTTGATATATGAAAAAGAATCTTCCTGGTTTTTCATCTGTCTCCAAGTGTCCTCCATCACTTACTTTTACTCTGTGTGTCCTCTCTCTGTCTCTCTCCGTGTCTCACTAGGGTTAAATGTGGACAAAAATGCTGACTTTCTTCTTCACATTCATCTCCTGAAGAGACTTTACTGTTGTCCTCTCCATCATTCTGAACCAGTCTGGTCGCTCTCCTCTAACCTCTGGCATTAACACGACATTTCCACTGCTGCTCGCTGGATATTTCCTCTGATATTATATTTTTTATTTTCTGTCTCTGTAAACACTTGAGTGAAAATCCCGACATAGCATTTCTGAAATACTCCAGTCCAGTAACAACACCTCACTCAAAGTCACCTTTCCTCCTCACTGTGGTGCTCAATTTGAATATCAAATCGGCCATCTTGTTCATGTTCACATGAGTTAACTGCCATGTGATTTTTACTGAGTAAATTGAACAAGTGTACCTAATAAAGTGGCAGTTTAATCATGTATATTTATATGAATGTGGTGTTTGCATTGTACTCCACAGCTCACTGATGCACCTGATCATTTACTGCCCCCTTGAGGACGACATGTGTCACCGTACTGCATACATGTGTTGTAGAAAGATATACATGTATATAAAGACACTGCAATGGATGTGAAGTGAAGGTAATGAAACCAAGAGTCTCTTTAAATGTTTCATTTCATTTCAGTCTGAATTAATTTACTTTACTTAAAAAATGTAAATAAAATGAAGATCCATTTAAAAACATATTGATATCGTTATCATCATCGTTACGTTTTCTGTTGGAGCAAAAAAGAAAAATAACATGAAAATGATTTTCCAGGTGTTTTTCATGTGAATTTAACTGAGGATGAATCTCTTTCATTCTCAAGTGTTTGCTGCCATCCAGTGGCTGTCAAGTGTATCTGTTATTTATAGAATAGAATAGATATTCTTTGTTGATCCCAAACTGGGAATTAGAGTGTATCAGCAGCAAGACACACAATATGCATAGAATAAAAATAAATATAATACATAGAATAAAAACATGCTGTTAAAAACTGTAAACTGGATCACTGTATGCTTTTGGACAGAACCAGAACAACAGACGGGTTTGTATGTGTGCATTATTTCATAATTAGACTACTTAATTCCTGGATTATAATAGTGAATTACTTCAGTAATGTACTGTTTTAGTCCTGATTAATGTACTGGATTATATCACCCATTATCATGGATGACTGTAGTTCTACCACACAGGAATAAATTACTTCAGTATTGGATGATTCAGTACTGTAATACTCTGGTTTTGGATTATTTCAGTCATGATGACAGGGTGTCACAATGCTGGATTAAATCAGTCCTGGATTACTACAATCCTAGATAACTGCTGCTCTGCATTATTTCAACCCTGGATTACAATTCTGAAAAGTTCAGTACTGTATTGTTTTAGTCCTGGATTACAGCACTGGATTGTAGTCCTAGATCACTTCAATCATGTCTGACAGAATTACTTCATTATAAGATTATTCAGGTCCCTCCATGTAAACATGATGCAAACTTGCTCTGGTGTGGAATGAATGGGCAGCTGTTCACGTGGCCTCCGCGGGGGGCGCTGTTGTCGCTGTCCATACCCATAAGCGGGGGAGTGAGAGGTGCATGAAATGGAGAAAAATGGCGGATCATGTGCAGGTAAGTGGAGGATTCATGTTTTTGTGACCGACAGTTTCTCCGGGAACGCGAGGAGGAGTGTGAGCGCGTATTCTGGCGCTGTGCTGCCGCCACGGGGGCCGTGTGCGGCAGTTGCGTGCGGGAGTCGGCCGTGTTGCTGCTGCTGTGCGGCGTTAAAAGAAAGGATGTGGCCGCCTGTGTGTGTTGACTTGTGGCCTGCTGTCATTGCTGAGGCTGCCTGTGGATGCTGGGGGTTAGCTCGTGGTAGCTGCGATCACAGAGAATGATTTGAGGCTGTGAAATTGGACGAGAAGCCACAAACGCGGTGCCTTAGAGTCTGCGCGGTTCCCGACGTTTGTGTTGGTTGGAGGCACGGAACCGGCGGGCTAACCGTGCGAGGGAGCGGCGTGTTTTATTGAAGTAAACAATAAAAGAGCATCGGTTGTCCGCGGACGGCTAGCTGTTGTCAGGCTAACTATGCCTGGTTACTGGGAGTTTGGCGCCAGTGAGCAGCGAAATGTAAACATTAATCAAATAAACCCACTTTGACTCGCCCCGTTTTCGCATTTAAACCATAACCGTGTTTGTGCACTTGTTGTCCCGCTGGGCTAAAGCTAGCTGACCACATAGCATGCTAGGCTAATGTTAGCTCCAGCCTCCAGACGTCAACTTCTCCCGCCCGAGCCCGTTTGAAAACATGGTTCGGTTTATCGGAGTGTTCATCTCCGGATCTGACCTCGTGTGTCCGCCGCTGCTGGGGTTATGGAGGGACACGGGTCTAGGTTTGACACCTCGGGGATTTTGTTTATGTGTATAACAGAGCAGTGCAGCTGTGTTGAGTTAGCCTGGCTGGAGATAGCCGCTCCACACCGACACATGTCTGGGAAGCAGAGGAGGAGCAGGAGAAGCAGAAGCAGGGCAAACCCCTGGATCTGCCCGTCACTTCTCCTCCATGATGATGGAGAGGAGGATGCTCGGCTGCCTCCTCATCCCAGAAGCCAGCAGAGTGGATGCTGGTGCGGACTGAGAGGCTGTGACAGCGGTTAGTGTGGACGCGCAGCTCCAAGAGGAGCCGCTTCCCTGGAAACAAGGGCTCAAGGGTTGCCAGATATGCGAGACTAAAACCACCTTTAAAAATAAAACTGCTCGATACCATTAGTCAAGATATACACACTGCTACACTATATGTCAAGTCGCACAGCATAGGTGTCACTTCCCAAGTTGTTGAAAAAGTTAAAATATCATATTCTCGTCACACTTGGCTGCAGGAAACTATGGAAATATTTGTCACATGTCATAACATTGTTGAATATTATAGTGAGATATGATTTGAATAAATAAACAAATACTTGGTGTTACAGTGTTACCGCCTTCTTCTCTTTGCATATCAGTGAAAGCAGTGAATGTCATTATTTACTTTCCTAAAAGATTATTTTGTATAAAAATAATTCATTTATTTTTAAATAAATGCAATAGGGCTACAACGATAATTCAATTTAATCAGTTTCAGTGTTTTTTTGTTTTTTTTTCACTATTTAAAACCAGTTTTTCTGATTTTTCAGCTGCTTAAATGTGAATATCTTATGGTTTCTTTGCTCCATATAACAAAGATATCGTTAAAACGGAATCATTTTTGTTTTTTTGGACAAAACAAGACATTCGAGAACATCGTCATATCCAGATTTGGAAAACACCAATTGACCTTTTTCTGACATTTTACACGTGCACGTAGATATCAAAATGGCGTTAAATTTACATATGTTGTGCAGCCCTTGATAACACCATGGTAACTAGACCAACAGTAACATAGTAATTGTGGTATTGTAATGGTAATGTTATTATTTATCGTGTGTCTCTATGGAAAGTGCTTGCGTTTGACTACATTTTGTCCGAGTGAAGATGTTATACGTTTGTTTATACTCCAGAGTGTAAATAAAACCTTCTGAATCCTTCCTTGTCCGCGACAGAAAATTTGCCGTAGAGGTTTTGGCTTATTTATTCACAGACACATCGTGTGAGCTCTGGCTTTGCTGTGGTTGAAGTGTGTAAACACTTTTCTTTGGCTGGATTTTGTCTTTCCTCGCATCTTCTCACAGTTTTACAGGGTGATGATTTACCAAGTTGCTTCTCGTATTACTCTTAATTCCCCAACGTGTAGGTCACTGCAGACTGGCAGCGTCTGCATATTCATTTTTTGTTTGTCCGTCACCGTTTTTTCTTCTCTAATTTCCTGACACAAGGACATCATAGTGCTTCCACACGTCTGATTTAGAAGCCTCTGAAGCCTTCTCTCTCTCCACGCTCTGATGATCATCGTCTTTGCTTTACTAGATCTGTAGAGGCGGCGGTCAGGGTGTAAAGGTTGCTGCCGGGCACATGTGGGATAATGATCCTGTAAGTTCTCATTTCCCAACACTCTGTTGAACTGCAGCTGAAACAAAAGTAGAGGTTTTGCCAAGAGTAGCTAATGTTTCTTATCGTCACAAATAATGTTTGTGTAGAAACACTTTTGGTTTCACAGTATCATGGAACTATTAATATTCTTACATCTCTATAAACGTGTAAGGTCTACAGCAGGGGTCACCAACCTTTTTGAGACCGAGAGCTACCTGAAGGTTAGAGAATAATATGGAGGGCTACCATATTAACATTTTATGCAGTTTACCATTTAAATGATAAATATTATGCATTCAATTGCATACACATTAATTCCAGTGCTTACTCCTAATGATTATCACAGTTTTTATAAACAATATCAAGGACATTTTACTCAGTGATCAAATGGATACATACAAGTGAGGTGAAGTGAAATGAGCCCGCGGGCACCTCGTTGGCTGCTCGCGGGCTACCAGGTGCCCGCGGGCACCACGTTGGTGACCACTGGTCTACAGAAACAACATTTAAGATTGTGTCACTTTGGGTCAAACTGAGAAATCACAATAAAACACGAACATGTTTTATAATTGATTAATCTGATGATTCTTTTTTACTTGCTCAGTCCACAAAATGTTTAATTGTTGATCAGTGATCATTTAAATGTTGTTTTTCACAAACAAAATTATTAATTTTTAAAGATTTATTTGTCATATGGAGCAAAGAAACCAGAAAATATTCACCTTTTTACAAGCTGAAAACTTGAACTGAAGTGAAACCAATTGAATCGTTAATAGTTGCAGTTAATTAAGTAAAGATTATTGATCTTGTTGTAGACCTGTTCTTTTTTTCTTGTCTCCTGGCAGCCGTGTGATCCCTGGGAGCTTTGTGTGTCGCTTCAGAAAACTCTAACTTTAATATAAATCACTGAATAGTTGAGTCTCGAGCAGCTGCTGTATCTGTAGTGTTGGACACTTTATTTACAGTATTTGTCGTCAACACTTTTCATTTGAGTTCACTTCCCGTTGATAGTAGAGCTGCAGCTAACGATTATTTTCATAATCGATTAATCTGTCGATTATTTTCTCGATTAATTGTTTGGTCCATAAAATATCAGAAAACCTTAAAAAATGTTGATCGGTGTTTGTCAAACCTGGAAAGGATAATGTTCTCAAATATCTTGTTTTGTCCACAAACCAAAATGATTAACTTTTAATGATTTCTTTGTTATCCAGAGCAAAGAAATGAAGAAAATATTCATATCTAAGAAGTTTAAACAATTGAAAATCTTGTTTTAATCAGGAAAAAAAAGCTTCAAACCGGTTCATCGATTATCAAAATAGTTGTCGATTACTTTAGTAATTGATTAATAATCGATTCATCGTTTCAGCTCTAGTTGATAGTTTCAATGAAGACTCCCGACTTTGACGTTGCCTATAAATATGTTTTGGTCCTCCGCAGTCGTCCCTGTCACATGACTGTCACATGACCACCTGCCTGTTTATGTGCCGTGACATCGTCTGGAGTGAAAAGTCGTATCAGTGTTAATGATGAAGTGAAGTATTCACAGTCTGAGCTCTTATCTGACACAGCAGAGTTTTTTTTTCTCCCTCACACACACACACACACACACACACACACACACACCCCACAATGAAACACGACCCCCTTGCACCCTCAAAACCCAGACCTCCATCACCAGTAACTTTGTTTTGTAACCTGCCGGCTCCACCATTTTAAATTTATTTATGAGTAACTGGCATCTTGCTGTCACTGTGTGCATGACTCAGCAGTTTTCGTCAATGGAACAAAACATCATGAAAATCAAGAATGTGAGCTAATTTTTTGGTTATTTGGCAAGAAAATGTTTTTGTATTTTTAGGATTTAATTTGTACGTTTGGGCTGAAACTGATTATTTTCACTCCAGGCTCATCTGGCAATTATTTTCTGATTAATTATCATTGTTTGGTTCATAAAAATGTCAGGAAATGATTAGTTCTGTGTTCCGTAAACCTCAGAAATGATGACAGACGAACAGTGTTATTGAGTTTACCAGGGCTGCGACAACAATCAACGAGTCAATCAATTGATTGTTGACCAGAAAAACAAGCACAGAAAATAATTGACGGATTAATCGATAACCAAACTAATAGCTGCTACTGTCATGGACGAGCAAAGGAACATATTTATGTTTAAAAAGCTTAAAAAGAGATTCGTTCTTTATCAAAGTAGGAATTTGTTTGTTTGTTACAGGCCTGTTGCAAACTATAATATTAAAGGGTGAACATGTTAGTTGTTAATTATTAGGAGAGATTCAACATAGATTGCATGGTAAGTTTAATGTTGTTAAAGCAGAATTGATGTCCAACAGAAAACAATGATATTGAATGTTTTGTTCACAAAACAAGACTTCTGTGACACTTTTACTTGTCATTTATTCTTTCCATTGATCAGTTTTCTCCACTGTGTTTTGTTGAAATGAAGCCGTCATGTCCAACCAGCCTGAGGGGGAAATGGTTTAAGCGTTGAAGCCGTGTTGTTGGAAGAGGAACACGCTGTTCTCTCTCTTTCACTGATGATGCTGATGAAGATTCAGAGGATCTTGTCTGTGGCACGCGTGTGTG
>NW_025321457.1:0-15351 GCF_019176455.1 Solea senegalensis
ACTACACCGCTCCTCCGCTCCCTTCACTGGCTTCCTGTAGCTGCTCGCATCCGCTTCAAGACTCTAGTGCTTACATTCCATGCTACAAACGGATCCGGTCCAGCCTAGATCCAGGACATGATCAAAACCTACACCCCACCCCGCCCTCTCCACTCTGTATCGGCAAACCGGCTTGCTGCCCCCTCACTGAGAGGATCACAGAGGCGTTCACAGAACTCGAGACTGTTCACTGTCCTCGCTCCCAAATGGTGGAACGAGCTCCCCATCGACATCTGGACAGCTGAAAGCCTCCACATCTTCTGCCGCCGACTAAAAGCACATTTCGTCCGACTCTACCTCGACTAAGACGACGACAAAAACAAAAAAAATCACTTGCTTATACATGGCACTTAAGACTAGCACTTTAAATATTGGCTTACTTGAAGCTCTTACTTATTTCTAGCTCTTGTTTGTACTCAAATGTTTAAATGCACTTATTGTAAGTCGCTTTGGATAAAAGCGTCTGCTAAATGACATGTAATGTAATAATCTGTGGCAGATTTCGTCACCACCTCTTTTCTATGTCCCACATTAGGTGCTGGTTTAAGAAACATTGACTAAACAAGTTTTTATTATGGCAACAAGAACGTTGCCATAATAAACTATATTGAGTCCAAATATCAAATAACAACTGTAACTTTGACTCATTAAAATGCAATATTAACTGTTAACTGTAAAAAACAGTGCCTATAGTTATAAGATTGTTTTCAGTCTTATTCCGTCAGACATTTGACTTCATTTGCATTTACTGACAGATTTATTCACCATAATAAAGTCTGAGCACAGACTGGTGAAGGCCGTGTCATATCCTCACCAAATGCACATCAGGACGTGCAATTTTTTTTTCTGTTTGTCTGTTTTTAAGGGCGAGCCGATGAATTTTAGCAGGAATTACAGTTAAAAACACACTAACAGGCATCTGCCCAGACGGACGCCGCCCTCCACCTTTCCTGTGATCTCTATGCTGGTTACTGCAGCAACCATGGGAGCCGCCAAAAAGATATTTGCAGGAATAGTAGCAGCATTGTGCATACACATGGACACAGTCAAGCTTTTTGTCTTGTATTCATGGCTGAGACATGGCCCCGTGACGGACACGCTGTCATTGCTGTCTGTGGGACAAGTGGGACCAGTTTGACAACTTCAGTTGAGTCAAGTTTAGTTCTGTGTAAATGGAAACTGCAGTGAAAGAAGTCCAACGACCAAAAACATTTGACTTATTTATTTAAATGTTCTGGGACAGAACTTCATGTGAAGTCTGTGAGATTCATTAGCAAGGTGAAAAGCACTGGACCACTTCATAACTGTGCTCTCCATTAGCAAGGTGAAAAGCACTGGACCACTTCATAACTGTGCTCTCCTGACCTCTAGTGGCTCAGTCTAACATGCACTATATATGCATATATGTATATGTATATATACATATATATAGTATATATATACAGGCTCACCAAATAACATAAGATAATCCTTTATTCGTCCCACAAAGGAGAAAACATTGTTACAGCGACAAAGTCAAGGTAAAGCTAATAAATATGCTATATATAACATGCATTTTAAACAATGCACAACCAAGAAGATATTGATTATTAAGATTATATAACTGGAACAGACTATACAGTATATACATTAAGTGAACTTAGTGTAAACTTTTCACAAAAACCTTTAGAGAAAAGCGATGGTTTTATATCGAGGCACACACACGAGCTGTTGAGCCACTGAAATGTGTCCTAACCTCATACAACTGCAGTGCTACAACCATGAAATACCCCTTAAACAACAAACCAAAACTTTAGTTCTAACAGGTAATGTCTGAGTAAATGCATGTGTTTACTCTTTAACCAACAGGTGGCGCTTTAAATCTGTATTAGGTATGGTGAACCACCTGTATACATGAAATGTATTTATTCTGTGTTTAAGTTGACCTCGAGGGCACTGTTATGATATTATGTGCTACATTTATAGCACACGTACAAACATTTTCACTAACATTTTTATTCAAAACAACATAAAATCACCCTTTAAAACAGTAATATCAGTTGTATTATTGTCCCTTATATTTAACCTTAATAACTCCATAGAAAATGTCCAAAATGACAAAATGATTACCTGTTGTACTGAACCATTTGTTTGACAATGATAATTCACAAGATGTCAAAGTAAAAGTGCTTGTTTTGATACAGAAAGATGCATACTTCACAATGATAATGCAAAAATAAATCAAAACAGAGAAATAAATCCAAAACAAAATAAATAATAATGTTGACAACCACGATTAAAAACAGCAAACAATCTTATATGTGTAATCTAATGTTAATAATGTAATAATTACAACCAAATGTCCTATTATTACTATAATATAAAATAGATTAATTGCAAATATATGTAGTATTACATTCTCTTGCAGCTGTGGAGAGGAGGTCGTGGTTCATGTTTTCATTAGAACATATTATTAAGTAGTGGCCCCCAGTTTGACACCTCTGTGTTAGATTAACAACAGTGAGTGACAGGTTCCAGACTGGAAGTCACAGCCACACTGTCAAACATTTTTTTTTGGACTACTCCTTTAAATGATAATTTTTTTATTATAATAATAATAATAATAATTGTTATTATTATTATTAATAATAATAATAATAATAATAATAACAATAACAATAACAATAATAATAATAATGATAATAATAATAATAATACTAATAGTAATAATGATAATGATAATGATAATAATAATTTAATGTATGACCAGAGGAAAATACCATTAATCAAATGTCAGATTGCGTTAGTAGTGACGTCACTAGTTATCAGCGCGGCAGACGAGCCCGTTATAAACAGAGAGTCAGGTGAGTTATTAGGATTACGGTAACCATAGTGAGTCATGAGAGACTTCTACTAAGTTACCCACAGTCACAGATTCAAGGGTTAACAGGTACGACTTCAAATATAAAAGCACTACTCTGAAGGCAGCACGCCACTTGTTTTATTTTGAAAGGCTCAACAGGAAATGGTATGAGTTTCTCAAAGCACTTTGACGACTCCTCCGCCAGCAGAGCGTCCAACAATGTTGTCTAAACGAAGGAAACTTTACAAGTAGCTCGACCGAAGTTTTTATTGTTTTACTTCGGACCAAACCGTGACTCCGGTTCGAGTTGTTTAAACTTTTATTTGTATTCGTCACCGCGTGTAAAAGTGCGAGTTTTCAGGCCGGTCCAGTCCAGTCCGGTTCCGTCCAGTCCAGTCAGCGTGTGGCGCTATAAGTGAAGAGGAGGCAAAGCAGAACCGTGCTATTATGTATAGGCTGGAATCGAACGGATCCATAATGGACCTGGACGCGGGTCGGGTGAAAATTAAAGCGCACTACTGTGGGTGAGTTCACTACTGTGTGGTGAATGAGTGGTCACTCACTCATTCACTCACTCACTCACACACACACACACACACACACAGGTGTGTTAGCTGGCTGCTAATGAGGATAAGACGAAACACCTGTGGAGCGAGTCTGACCTTTCCTGGTGAGGTGGTGGCGACACTCACAGTAAATGATTTTGGAGCCTGACTGTAGTGGTTTAATAACAATAATAATAATAGTAATAACAATAATAATAACAATAATAGTAATAACAATAATAATAACAATAATAGTAATAACAAAAATAATAATAATAACAATAACAATAGTATAGTCCCTTTTTCCATGGCAGTCATTTTGTCACAGTAGCAAAGGTTACAGGTTTAGTAATGCTGCGTTCCATTTACATCGGAAATCAGACATTGGAGCTGGGAGTCACGTCAACACCTGAGTTCATCGCGTTCCAGTTGACATGAAATTGTATCTCGGGCTAGCCATTGTTAGCAACGCTAGTCAATGCTAACGCTCTACGTGTTGATTTGTTGACACAAACATAAAAGAATAAACACTAGTATGTGTACGACTGATTGAGTGATTGACTGAGCTTGTTTTTAATATTTAGAAAGAGTCATTGATTGATGATGCAGCCTTAATTATAACAAGGGAATAGATTTTATTGACTTGTGGTTTGCAGAAAATTCAATGGCAACGCATCATTTTTGGAGTCCGCGTTGTATTTGTGCATAATTTCTCTTTCTCTTCACTTTAACTTCAAATACTTTGCTGCACAAGTTTTATTGACAACTATAAAATCAGTTGTTGGCTGGGCTCCCTACCATAGACTAGATATCAACAAGAACATTGTCTTCCAGTTGCAAAACTTAACTCCCCTTGTAAAACCTCGAGATTTGAGAATCGGCCGATGCCACGCCACTGAGGTGTGGATCTTCCTCAGCTCAGAATACCAAGTACCACCCATAGAAACACATAATGGCCACTCATGTGATCTAGCACAACAGAAATGCATCAGTGATGACTTATGTCGGGAAATTCCTTTCGGCATTTATTTTAAGATGGATTAACAGTTACAAGGTCCACAGTTCAGTGAGGCAGGCTTTCACTTGGCATCTCATCATTTACAACAGGTCAGAAAAAGGTTCAACTGACTAAAAATATCAAAGCCAACATGTTTACGTGTCTTTACTGCTGCTGTAGAAAAACATGTGGTGCAAGATGGCGGCCTCTGTAGTGCAAGTCCCTCGCCTGAAGTACATAGAATTATTATCAGGGCTCGGTCAAAAGGTGGATTCGGTGACATATCGTCACCCTTCCTTGTGCAATACGATAATCCATACGTCGGGTTCAAATATCGATATTTAAATCAACACGTTAAGGACGAAAGACAATGTTGAAACATGTTGATTGGTGAGTTCCCAACTTGGAGATTATGATGTTCTCAAATGCTGAGAACAAAACATATTCAGTTTGAATGATTTATTTGTTGTGAAGAAACCAGAAAAATGTTCACGCTTCATTTAAGAACCTGAAAAAACAGAAACCTTTTTTAAATTATTGGAAATGAATCATGTATCGAAATAGTTGAGATTCTTCTAGTAATCGAGTAATAATTGACCTATAGAATAATTGTTACACCCCGAGTGTGAACTCATTTTTTTTGGGCTTTGGTACGGGAAAGTGAATAAACAAACTTGTCTGTCTTAAGGTGAGGTAAAGCTGCAAACATATTCTTGTATTAGAGTACATTTAAACTGAAGGTGAGGCTTTTATTAAGTGGTTAAAATCTGTTTTACCTAGTGTAGTCTACCAGCGCTGTGTTCACAAATCAGTGTGTTTGTGGCTAAATATCAATATCAGAGGCTGCCACAATCATCCATCATCATCATCATCATCATCATGTCTGAGACAGCATCATTCAGCTTTAACAGCCTTTGACAGAGCTGCTCACCCTCAGGGCTTCTGTGGGGAACAGACTAATGGCTGGGTTTATTTCACACACAAACATTAAACTGCAAATTAAAACACACAAATGGAGTTTCTCAGAATAAGGTTGTCAGTAAAAAATGTTGTTATTATCTGTAAAAAACAAACAAGTAACACGGTGTGATCTCTAAAGTACGACGGGAGTATAAGAGCCAAACTGAAGAGAGAGAAAAATATTCGAGAATAAAGTTGTGATATTGAAAAAGTCATAATATTTCAGGAAAAAAGTCACAATATTACAAGAATAAAGTTGTAATATTAGATGTTTTTTGTCAGTGTGTTAATAAATAGCAGTGTGTGATTCTTTCTCTGAAACAGACTCTGTTTCTTTCACAAAAGTCCTGATTCTAATGATAAAGATAAATCTAATTTCCGAATGCTCCGCGTTCCTTCTTGACACAGGTTTGCAGCTGATCATCTGAGATTTAGCTGGAATAATAATTTTGACTTTATTCTCATAATATTCCGACTTTGACGTGTTTTTTTTCTTCAGTTTCCGTCATACTAGAAGAACCACATACACAGTGAATTGTGCAGTTTGGTATGCAGGAGGTGAGCGGCGGCGGCGGCGGAAACACTTGATTAGAGGGATCAAAGATCAACGTGCTGATCCTCAGGTTCGTGCACTTGTACATGAAGTGTGCCGAGCACTTTTCTGAATAAACACTCGGCAAACAGAGCAAGGGTTCGAGTGCTGCCTCTAACCCTTGGAGGAGGAGACGTTCTGTCATATCTTCATGTTTTACGTCATATCTCACTGTCAAATGTGAAGAAAAGTAAGTAATACAAAGTCATCAATATACACGTTCAAGATATCTGAATTATCGTGACTATGACTCATTTGATTACATGACAAATACTGGATTAACTATGAGGTAATACTGACTTATTTATATCGACATGTGACATTTATTCGTGTGGGAATTGAGTGTTTGGAGCAATGCCTGCTGGGAAGCAAGCTGTCTCTGCTCCACCTTATCAGAGTCCAGCAAACTGTTGGCCACACACGCCCAGAAACCTGTCTCACACACACACGCACACACGTGCAGCAGAGCAGTGATGGTTGATGTTCAAGCTCAACACACACACACACACCCTTTTCTGAAGCAATAAGAAAAATTGAAGGCCAGCACTGATATGAAATGTGTTTTCTGTTTCACTTCTGTTTTCACTAATGGTGAGATTTTAAAAACAGTATCTGTCTTTAACACACAGTATTTAATGCTAAAGACTTTATTTGGATTAATCTATTATGAAAATGGAGATCAGTTAGTACTGTCCTCGACTCATAAGTTTATCAAGTGCAAGACAGCGAGCGTCAATATACTTTATTGTGTCCAAAAACCATCCAGGTCCCATTCTGGTGCACTTAGACCTGAACTTAACACTGTGTTAATTGTGTTTATAAGTGTGGACGTAAAAGAGAACATAGAGCTCAGGAGGCTAAAGTCTGCCTACCAATGTCCATGGAGTAAATCAGCAATTTTACATCACACAGCACACACAGGGTTAACCCACTGCTGCTTTTATCACTAAGTTTAAATATGGTATCTTGTGACTTGGGTGCTTGAAAACTAGATTTACTTTTTACCTAAGTGACACAAACTTACTAAACCAGGCAGCAGTAGAGCTGGAGCTCCTGTGTCCCTGTGAGCTTAAAACGCTGATTTTCTCTATGGACTTTGGTGAGGGGAGTTGTGTGGGAGTGTGTCTCATGGTGAAGCAGCCATGTTAGTGACAGAGAAGGTGGCTTGTTCTGCAGCAAAGTCAGTATCGATAATATATCAGTACCTCATTCGGCCAATCTGAACTAAGTCTAAAATAAAAAAATGAGCCGTTTCACTCATAAACATGAGTACGTTTTTCATTTAGTTTTTGGTGACTTGACCTCTCGAACTCTGCTCCACAAAGACAAAGTAAATCAGTCTTGACATTCTCTCTCTCCCTCTGTGCATTCAGGGACATGTTAATCACAGACTTGGCTCCCACGGTAACCTTTGTGGAGTTGTGCGAGGAGGTGAGAACGATGTGCAGTGTTGCCAAGCAGCAGCCCATCACACTCAAGTGGATCGATGATGAAGGTGTGTGTGCTGTACATCTGTCTGCAGCAGGTCCAGCCCCGTCCTGAGACAACCTGCTGTGTCTCTTTTTACTTTAAATGATGGACAGTCTAAATTCATCACTTACTTACAACAGTATGACGAATCACTGCAGATGTAAACATGCTCATCATATATTTGTTGTAATGCATGAATTTGTGTGTGTATGTGTTCAGGGGACCCTTGCACCATCTCGTCTCAGATGGAGCTGGAGGAAGCGTTTCGTATTTACCCTCGGACCAAGAAGTCTGGACTGCTGCTGCACGGTGAGTTATGACCTCCTCAAATCCACCTACAACCTTAAAGATGCAGGAGATAAAGCTCCCTCTGCTGGAGATGGTCTGAGGCTCTTCGAGGCTGTGTAGTTTGAGTTTAACAGGTTTTCAACCATTACCTGACATGATAGGTCAACTGTATGAATCTGAAAGCATGAGACTCTTAATCCCAGGGTTGTTGGTTCGAGCCCCACGTTGGGTGGAGCCTTTTAGGGCAATCTATGAATCTAAGAGACTTCTTCTCCAAGAAGAGTCTCTTGGTAAAAAGACCCCTCCTCCAAGAAGAGTTAGAACTTCAAATCAAATGTAAACAGGCAATGCGTCCATGTTGGGATGTTGAATACCTGAAAATATGCAGACCATCAGATCGTCTGAGCTATGCTGCGTTTCCACGGACTTGGGCAGTGACTTTGCATATTGAAGGATGATTACAGCTCCCTATGCTGGAAATGACCTCAGATGGTCTGAGGCACTTCTGGGATGTGTATTTTGAGTTTAACAGGTTTTCAACCATTACCTGACATGATAGGTCAACTGTATGAATCTGAAAGCATGAGACTCTTAATCCCAGTGTTGTTGGTTCGAGCCCCACGTTGGGCGGAGCCTTTTAGGGCAATCTATGAATCTAAGAGACTTCTTCTCCAAGAAGAGTCTCTTGGCCAAAAGACTCCTCCTCCAAGAAGAGTTAGAACTTCAAATCAAATGTAAACAGGCAATGCGTCCATGTTGGGATGTTGAATACCTGAAAATATGCAGACCATCAGATCATGTGAGTTATGGTGCGTTTCCACGGACTTGCACGGTGACTTTGCTTATTTAAGGATGATTACAGCTCACTCTGCTGGAGATGACCTCAGATGGTCTGAGGCACTTCTGGGATGTGTATTTTGAGTTTAACAGGTTTTTAACCACGACCTAACATGACAGGTCAACTGTATGACGTTGAAAGAGTAGTTGCAGATAGTTTTTTTTCCAAAAAATGTTGCTTAAAATCGGGGGTTGTAGCCCGGCTAGCTCAGTCGGTAGAGCATGAGACTCTTAATCTCAGGGTCGTGGGTTCGAGCCCCACGTTGGGCGGAGCCTTTTAGGGCAATCAAGAGACTTCTTCTCCAAGAAGAGTCTCTTGGCCAAAAGACTCCTCCTCCAAGAAGAGTTAGAACTTCAAATCAAATCTAAACAGGCAATGCATCCATGTTGGGATGTTGAATACCTGAAAATATGCAGACCATCAGATCGTCTGAGCTATGGTGCGTGACTTCTTCTTCTCCAAGAGACTTCTTCTCCAAGTTGGGATGTTGAATGTGAGGCTCCATGTTGGGATGTTGAATACCTGAAAATATGCAGACCATCAGATCGTCTGAGCTATGGTGCGTTTCCACGGACTTGCGCGATGACTTTGCTTATTGAAGGATGATTACAGCTCACTCTGTTGGAGATGACCTCAGATGGTCTGAGGCACTTCTGGGATGTGTATTTTGAGTTTAACAGGTTTTTAACCACGACCTAACATGACAGGTCAACTGTATGACGCTGAAAGAGTAGTTGCAGATAGTTTTTTTCCAAAAAATGTTGCTTAAATTCTGGGGTTGTAGCCCGGCTAGCTCAGTCGGTAGAGCATGAGACTCTTAATCTCAGGGTCGTGGGTTCGAGCCCCACGTTGGGCGGAGCCTTTTAGGGCAATCAAGAGACTTCTTCTCCAAGAAGAGTCTCTTGGCCAAAAGACTCCTCCTCCAAGAAGAGTTAGAACTTCAAATCAAATGTAAACAGGCAATGCGTCCATGTTGGGATGTTGAATACCTGAAAATATGCAGACCATCAGATCATGTGAGTTATGGTGCGTTTCCACGGACTTGCACGGTGACTTTGCTTATTTAAGGATGATTACAGCTCACTCTGCTTGAGATGACCTCAGATGGTCTGAGGCACTTCTGGGATGTGTATTTTGAGTTTAACAGGTTTTTAACCACGACCTAACATGACAGGTCAACTGTATGACGCTGAAAGAGTAGTTGCAGATAGTTTTTTTTCCAAAAAATGTTGCTTAAAATCTGGGGTTGTAGCCCGGCTAGCTCAGTCGGTAGAGCATGAGACTCTTAATCTCAGGGTCGTGGGTTCGAGCCCCACGTTGGGCGGAGCCTTTTAGGGCAATCAAGAGACTTCTTCTCCAAGAAGAGTCTCTTGGCCAAAAGACTCCTCCTCCAAGAAGAGTTAGAACTTCAAATCAAATGTAAACAGGTAATGCGTCCATGTTGGGATGTTGAATACCTGAAAATATGCAGACCATCAGATCGTCTGAGCTATGGTGCGTTTCCACGGACTTGCACGGTGACTTTGCTTATTGAAGGATGATTACAGCTCCCTATGCTGGAGATGACCTCAGATGGTCTGAGGCACTTCTGGGATGTGTATTTTGAGTTTAACAGGTTTTTAACCACGACCTAACATGACAGGTCAACTGTATGACGCTGAAAGAGCAGTTGCAGATAGTTTTTTTTCCGAAAACTGTTGCCTCAATTCTTTTGTTGTAGCCCGGCTAGCTCAGTCGGTAGAGCATGAGACTCTTAATCTCAGGGTCGTGGGTTCGAGCCCCACGTTGGGCGGAGCCTTTTAGGGCAATCAAGAGACTTCTTCTCCAAGAAGAGTCTCTTGGCCAAAAGACTCCTCCTCCAAGAAGAGTTAGAACTTCAAATCAAATGTAAACAGGTAATGCGTCCATGTTGGGATGTTGAATACCTGAAAATATGCAGACCATCACATCGTCTGAGCTATGGTGCGTTTCCACGGACTTGCGCGATGACTTTGCTTATTGAAGGATGATTACAGCTCACTCTGCTGGAGATGACCTCAGATGGTCTGAGGCACTTCTGGGATGTGTATTTTGAGTTTAACAGGTTTTTAACCACGACCTAACATGACAGGTCAACTGTATGACGCTGAAAGAGTAGTTGCAGATAGTTTTTTTTCCAAAAAATGTTGCTTAAATTCTGGGGTTGTAGCCCGGCTAGCTCAGTCGGTAGAGCATGAGACTCTTAATCTCAGGGTCGTGGGTTCGAGCCCCACGTTGGGCGGAGCCTTTTAGGGCAATCAAGAGACTTCTTCTCCAAGAAGAGTCTTCTTCTCCAAGAGTCTTCTTCTCCAAGAGTCTTCTTCTCCAAGAGACTTCTTCTCCAAGAAGAGTCTCTTGGCCAAAAGACTCCTAGACTCCTAACCACGACCTAACATGACAGGTCAACTGTATGACGCTGAAAGAGTAGTTGCAGATAGTTTTTTTTCCAAAAAATGTTGCTTAAATTCTGGGGTTGTAGCCCGGCTAGCTCAGTTGGTAGAGCATGAGACTCTTAATCTCAGGGTCGTGGGTTCGAGCCCCACGTTGGGTGGAGCCTTTTAGGGCAATCAAGAGACTTCTTCTCCAAGAAGAGTCTCTTGGCCAAAAGACTCCTCCTCCAAGAAGAGTTAGAACTTTAAATCAAATGTAAACAGGTAATGCGTCCATGTTGGGATGTTGAATACCTGAAAATATGCAGACCATCAGATCGTCTGAGCTATGGTGCGTGACTTCTTCTTCTCCAAGAGACTTCTTCTCCAAGTTGGGATGTTGAATGTGAGGCTCCAAGTTGGGATGTTGAATACCTGAAAATATGCAGACCATCAGATCGTCTGAGCTATGGTGCGTTTCCACGGACTTGCGCGATGACTTTGCTTATTGAAGGATGATTACAGCTCACTCTGTTGGAGATGACCTCAGATGGTCTGAGGCACTTCTGGGATGTGTATTTTGAGTTTAACAGGTTTTTAACCACGACCTAACATGACAGGTCAACTGTATGACGCTGAAAGAGTAGTTGCAGATAGTTTTTTTTCCAAAAAATGTTGCTTAAATTCTGGGGTTGTAGCCCGGCTAGCTCAGTCGGTAGAGCATGAGACTCTTAATCTCAGGGTCGTGGCTTCGATCCCCACGTTGGGCGGAGCCTTTTAGGGCAATCAAGAGACTTCTTCTCCAAGAGTCTTCTTCTTCTCCAAGAGACTTCTTCTCCAAGAAGAGTCTCTTGGCCAAAAGACTCCTCCTCCAAGAAGAGTTAGAACTTCAAATCAAATGTAAACAGGCAATGCGTCCATGTTGGGATGTTGAATACCTGAAAATATGCAGACCATCAGATCATGTGAGTTATGGTGCGTTTCCACGGACTTGCACGGTGACTTTGCTTATTTAAGGATGATTACAGCTCACTCTGCTTGAGATGACCTCAGATGGTCTGAGGCACTTCTGGGATGTGTATTTTGAGTTTAACAGGTTTTTAACCACGACCTAACATGACAGGTCAACTGTATGACGCTGAAAGAGTAGTTGCAGATAGTTTTTTTTCCAAAAAATGTTGCTTAAATTCTGGAGTTGTAGCCCGGCTAGCTCAGTCGGTAGAGCATGAGACTCTTAATCTCAGGGTCGTGGGTTCGAGGCCCACGTTGGGCGGAGCCTTTTAGGGCAATCAAGAGACTTCTTCTCCAAGAAGAGTCTCTTGGCCAAAAGACTCCTCCTCCAAGAAGAGTTAGAACTTCAAATCAAATGTAAACAGGTAATGCGTCCATGTTGGGATGTTGAATACCTGAAAATATGCAGACCATCAGATCGTCTGAGCTATGGTGCGTTTCCACGGACTTGTGCGGTGACTTTGCTTATTGAAGGATTATTACAGCTCCCTATGCTGGAGATGACCTCAGATGGTCTGAGGCACTTCTGGGATGTGTATTTTGAGTTTAACAGGTTTTTAACCACGACCTAACATGACAGGTCAACTGTATGACGCTGAAAGAGCAGTTGCAGATAGTTTTTTTTCCGAAAACTGTTGCCTCAATTCTTGTGTTGTAGCCCGGCTAGCTCAGTCGGTAGAGCATGAGACTCTTAATCTCAGGGTCGTGGGTTCGAGCCCCACGTTGGGCGGAGCCTTTTAGGGCAATCAAGAGACTTCTTCTCCAAGAAGAGTCTCTTGGCCAAAAGACTCCTCCTCCAAGAAGAGTTAGAACTTCAAATAAAATGTAAACAGGTAATGCGTCCATGTTGGGATGTTGAATACCTGAAAATATGCAGACCATCAGATCGTCTGAGCTATGGTGCGTTTCCACGGACTTGCGCGATGACTTTGCTTATTGAAGGATGATTACAGCTCACTCTGCCGGAGATGACCTCAGATGGTCTGAGGCACTTCTGGCACTTCTGGGATGTGTATTTTGAGTTTAACAGGTTTTTAACCACGACCTAACATGACAGGTCAACTGTATGACGCTGAAAGAGTAGTTGCAGATAGTTTTTTTTCCAAAAAATGTTGCTTAAATTCTGGGGTTGTAGCCCGGCTAGCTCAGTCGGTAGAGCATGAGACTCTTAATCTCAGGGTCGTGGGTTCGAGCCCCACGTTGGGCGGAGCCTTTTAGGGCAATCAAGAGACTTCTTCTCCAAGAAGAGTCTCTTGGCCAAAAGACTCCTCCTCCAAGAAGAGTTAGAACTTCAAATCAAATGTAAACAGGTAATGCGTCCATGTTGGGATGTTGAATACCTGAAAATATGCAGACCATCAGATCATGTGAGTTATGGTGCGTTTCCACGGACTTGTGCGGTGACTTTGCTTATTGAAGGATTATTACAGCTCCCTATGCTGGAGATGACCTCAGATGGTCTGAGGCACTTCTGGGAAGAAGAGTTAGAACTTCAAATCAAATGTAAACAGGCAATGCGTCCATGTTGGGATGTTGAATACCTGAAAATATGCAGACCATCAGATCATGTGAGTTATGGTGCGTTTCCCCGGACTTGCACGGTGACTTTGCTTATTTAAGGATGATTACAGCTCACTCTGCTTGAGATGACCTCAGATGGTCTGAGGCACTTCTGGGATGTGTATTTTGAGTTTAACAGGTTTTTAACCACGACCTAACATGACAGGTCAACTGTATGACGCTGAAAGAGTAGTTGCAGATAGTTTTTTTTCCAAAAAATGTTGCTTAAATTCTGGGGTTGTAGCCCGGCTAGCTCAGTTGGTAGAGCATGAGACTCTTAATCTCAGGGTCGTGGGTTCGAGCCCCACGTTGGGTGGAGCCTTTTAGGGCAATCAAGAGACTTCTTCTCCAAGAAGAGTCTCTTGGCCAAAAGACTCCTCCTCCAAGAAGAGTTAGAACTTTAAATCAAATGTAAACAGGTAATGCGTCCATGTTGGGATGTTGAATACCTGAAAATATGCAGACCATCAGATCGGCTGAGCTATGGTGCGTTTCCACGGACTTGCGCGATGACTTTGCTTATTGAAGGATGATTACAGCTCACTCTGCCGGAGATGACCTCAGATGGTCTGAGGCACTTCTGGCACTTCTGGGATGTGTATTTTGAGTTTAACAGGTTTTTAACCACGACCTAACATGACAGGTCAACTGTATGACGCTGAAAGAGTAGTTGCAGATAGTTTTTTTTCCAAAAAATGTTGCTTAACATTTGGGGTTGTAGCCCGGCTAGCTCAGTCGGTAGAGCATGAGACTCTTAATCTCAGGGTCGTGGGTTCGAGCCCCACGTTGGGCGGAGCCTTTTAGGGCAATCAAGAGACTTCTTCTCCAAGAAGAGTCTCTTGGCCAAAAGACTCCTCCTCCAAGAAGAGTTAGAACTTCAAATCAAATGTAAACAGGCAATGTGTCCATGTTGGCATGTTGAATACCTGAAAATATGCAGACCATCAGATCATGTGAGTTATGGTGCGTTTCCACGGACTTGTGCGGTGACTTTGCTTATTGAAGGATTATTACAGCTCCCTATGCTGGAGATGACCTCAGATGGTCTGAGGCACTTCTGGGAAGAAGAGTTAGAACTTCAAATCAAATGTAAACAGGCAATGCGTCCATGTTGGGATGTTGAATACCTGAAAATATGCAGACCATCAGATCATGTGAGTTATGGTGCGTTTCCATGGACTTGCACGGTGACTTTGCTTATTTAAGGATGATTACAACTCACTCTGCTGGAGATGACCTCAGATGGTCTGAGGCACTTGTGGGATGTGTATTTTGAGTTTAACAGGTTTTTAACCACGACCTAACATGACAGGTCAACTGTATGACGCTGAAAGAGCAGTTGCAGTTAGTTTTTTTTCCAAAAAATGTTGCTTAAATTCTGGTGTTGTAGCCCGGCTAGCTCAGTCGGTAGAGCATGAGACTCTTAATCTCAGGGTCGTGGGTTCGAGCCCCACGTTGGGCGGAGCCTTTTAGGGCAATCAAGAGACTTCTTCTCCAAGAAGAGTCTCTTGGCCAAAAGCCTCCTCCTCCAAGAAGAGTTAGAACTTCAAATCAAATGTAAACAGGCAATGCGTCCATGTTGGGATGTTGAATACCTGAAAATATGCAGACCATCAGATCATGTGAGTTATGGTGCGTTTCCACGGACTTGTGCAGTGACTTTGCTTATTGAAGGATTATTACAGCTCCCTATGCTGGAGATGACCTCAGATGGTCTGAGGCACTTCTGGGATGTGTATTTTGAGTTTAACAGGTTTTTAACCACGACCTAACATGACAGGTCAACTGTATGACGCTGAAAGAGTAGTTGCAGATAGTTTTT
>NW_025321458.1:0-17485 GCF_019176455.1 Solea senegalensis
CAGCAAATGTGTTGTGTCTGGCTCATACAGGCAGTGGTTTAGGGAGTGCTTGATGTGCTTTGTGTTGTGTTGGTGCTGTGTGCATTTTCAACATCAGACCGTCACATACATGACAAGCCACAATTGTAATTATGATCCAGTTATGATTGTGAGGGTGATTTGTAGCAGAAGAATTCTCCTCTGAAACTTTTCATGGAATCTTCTTGGTGTTTTCAGCCATCGTGCTTCTGTGTGACGCTGCCTCACTTCACTCATGCTGTGTCCTTCTTCCACCTCACCTGCTAATGACATAAAATGCATCACTCTCAGACATGAAAACAGATCTTTACTCAGAGAAAGTCATGCAGGGCTTGAGCAACAATGTGTGAACTCATTTGACAATGATTTACATGTGAGAAACATTTGTTTAGATTTAAAAGTTACACACTACAGACTCAAAATTTAATTTTAAGCCAAAATGTTTTCTACGTTTTTGGAAAGTTGAATACAGTTAAATACAGTTGTTACCAAATACTGAATACTGTCTTAAATGTTAGTGGTTGAGTCAGAGTTTTTGTACAAGTCTGTTGGTGTTTTGTGTCACTGTGAGATAACGGACACAGTAATAAACAGCTGTGTCCTCAGGCTCCAGATTCTGTCCTTGTATTGTTACTGTTCTTGCTGGAGTGTCTCTGCTGAAACTGAACTTGTTCTCTAGAGCACTATTTTTACGGATGGTACCTCCACCCCACTGATAAAAAATCCAGTCCATTGGTTTTCCTTCACAATGTCTTATCCAACCTGTCGCATAGCTGTTATCAGTCAGAGAATAACCAGAGACCTGACAGGTGATGGTCAAAGACTGTCCACGCTGCACAAACACTGAGTTTGGCTGGATGAGGTCAATACACCTCACACCTGTGGAAACAGAAATCAACATTATGTCCATCATTCATCAGACTAGTCAGTTTCTACTGTGTTTGTTAGTTCAGTGAAAGCTGCTCACAGGATCCAGCTGCCAGCAGCAGCATCACAGCTGCAGAGAACATGGTGGATGATGATAAGGAACTGATGTGAACTCCTCTCTCTCTTCAGTGACACATTTGACTCCTCTAAGAGGGACCTTTATGGGAATACTGTTGAATATTCATATTCCTCATTTGCCTCGACTTGCTTTGCTTGCGGAAAATGTGTATTTGCAAAACAGCACAAAGAAAAGCAGGAAGAAACTATGTTTTGTTGTTACATGAGCTCAATAATGACCTCATATATTCACCTTATAGGCATGATGGAACAGCCCAGATTCTCTTTTCTAATTCATCTAATTTATTAATTGGGCCACAGGGTATGTGTAGTGGTTAGCACTTGCAACAAGAAGACTCCAAACTCTGAATATGTGCAGGTCAGTCTGTGGGACAACCTGAGTTTCGGAGTTAAGAATTTTGTAATTGCCACAAAACATATATTATTTACATATGTTTTATTATTAAAATTAATAATAAAATATTTCTAATTATTATTTATTAATAATAAGTTATCCACAATTTATTCAAATTTTTCTTTTTTTTTATAAAAATATATTTTTGAAAGCTAACAACACTAACAGTAAACTGGTGTGAAATCATCAGTGGTCTGAAGGCTCCTCCTCTGGTGGATTCATGTTACAAGTGTTCAGGCACTGAGGGGTTTTTGTTCATGTCTACTGATGGTTTGCATCATTGTGTCTCTGGCACAGTAATACACTGCAGTGTCTTCAGGCTGCATATTCTGTCCATTCAGAGTCACCCTGTTACTGGAAGTGTCTCCATCAATACTGAATTTGTTTTTCAGTGAATCTTTGTAGTATTGTGTGCTGGATCCATAGCTCACTCCAATCCACTCCAGTCCTTTCCCTGCAGGCTGCCTGATCCAACCTGTGTAATAGCTACCAACAGAATAAGAGACCTGACAGGTGATGGTCAGACGTTGACCTGGCTGCACAGTCACAGAGGCTGGCTGTGTCAATGTTTCACACTTCACACCTGTTAAAAGAATCAAATGTTGAGTTATAAATGATCAAGTTTTCCTGTAAAAGAAACATTTGTTGACTCTGACAAATCTAGAGAGACTCACAGGATCCAGCTGCCAACAGCAGCAGCAGCAGAGCTACAGGAAACATGGTTTATGATGAATCTAACGTGCTGTGAGCTCCACTGTCAGTCTGATGTTGACTTTTTATAGGAAGATCACTGAGTTTGCATAGAGTCAAATATGTGAAGCATCAGTGTTGGTGTAACTGGAGCCAATAAAAGAGTGTGTTCAGAGTTAATATAGGAACAGAGTGAAAATCACCGACCTGTCCAGGGTGTACCCCGCCTTTTCCCCTATGTCAGCTGTGATTGGCTCCACTGCCCCCCGTGACCCTCATGTGGAGGATAAAGTGGTAGAAAATGGATGGATAATTTATAATTATTGCTATATAACAATTATTCTATATTACAGTTACTTATTGAAATGTATGGGTGTATACCCATACATACCCATATATGTACACAGTGATGAACACTCATTCAAAAACCAAAGACCATTTTCTGCACTGGAGAGTGACACGAACTATATTGTCAGCATTTGGTATGAAGCCAAACCTACATTTTCAAATGTTAGTTAGCGTTACAGATTTACATTCAGTATTAAAGCATAGTAATTATGATATACAGCTTTTTATGAACTCTTTGCATGTGTTATGTTTCTAATTATTACATTTTTCTTACCATTGCCTCCATTTATTTCAAATTCATGTCATTTGTAATCCAAAACTAACTGTGGGGTAACATTGTTATAACACACCATTACACACATACACACATACTGTATATATACATATATATATTGTATATGTATATAATCCAAAGAGCTGTATTGCTTTTATCAAAGAAATGTGTATATTTTATGTGTCTAGTTTGAGTGGGGGATGGGTGATATTTAGGGAATACTCAGACTCACATCTGCAGTGTTTGTGTACAGCTCTGTGGCTTCATGTGTCACCGTGGTCTCGAGCACAATAATAAACAGCAGAGTCTTGAGTTGTCAGGCTGTTCATGTGCAGATACACCTGGTCCATGTCGTTGTCTCTGGAGATGGTGAAGCGATTCTGGACAGATGATGAATAATATTTGTCGCTTCCACTTGGAGCAGAAATGTAGGCAACCCATTCCAGGCCTTTTCCTTCAGCTTGTCTGACCCAGCTGATACGTGCATCACTATCAGATATTCCAGCGTAGGTACATGTCAGTTTGTGGGACTCTCCAGGCCGCTTTACCACTGGTTCAGATTCAGTCAGAGTCTGACTGTAGATGCCTGAAGAAAAACATTGATTTTGATTAGACCAGAGACAAACATGAGCTTCAACAGACAAAAGTGATGAGTGCAGAAGTGTGGCATTCACCAGAAACAGCTGTTAGCAACAGACACGTTAGACATGTAGCCAAAGTCATCACTGGTGTTTGTCGTTGTGTCTGTTTGGTTTTGTCTTTAGTTTGCAGTCAGATAAATAGAAATGACAAGATAGTGATTTGCATTGACTCCTCCTTCTCCCAATGCTCAAAAAAGATTCAGTAACGGATGAGATTTTCTATTTTTAAAATATCTTGTTTATCATTTTTATGTTCTCATTATAACCTTTTTAAAGGGTCAACAGACACCTTCTTGGTAGTATGTTTAGTTTTTCTCCAGGTGAATGTTAATCTCTGCACATATGAAATAAAACAGTTCTTTGGTGATTTAAATTGTCTCATCTCTGCCATTGTGGGAAACCAACAGGGGGACAATAGAAAGGGAGTTGATGATGGTTTTCCAACACTGTGTGATCACTTTTAAACCTCCAGTACGTATAGTTTATTTGTTTATTTGTTTTTTGTTTTTTATGCAGTGTAACTCGTTCAGATTGCTTCCATGAAACTCAGAGCTACAGTGAACAGCAGCAAATGTGTTGTGTCTGGCTCATACAGGCAGTGGTTTAGGGAGTGCTTGATGTGCTTTGTGTTGTGTTGGTGCTGTGTGCACTTTCAACATCAGACCGTCACATACATGACAAGCCACAATTGTGATTATGATCCAGATATGATTGTGAGGGTGATTTGTAGCAGTAGAATGCTCCTCTGAAACTTTTCATGGACTCTTCTTGGTGTTTTCAGCCATCGTGCTTCTGTGTGACGCTGCCTCACTTCACTCATGCTGTGTCCTTCTTCCACCTCACCTGCTAATGACATAAAATGCATCACTCTCAGACATGAAAACAGATCTTTACTCAGAGAAAGTCATGCAGGGCTTGAGCAACAATGTGTGAACTCATTTGACAATGATTTACATGTGAGAAACATTTGTTTAGATTTAAAAGTTACACACTACAGCCTCAAAATTTAATTTTAAGCCAAAATGTTTTCTACGTTTTTGGAAAGTTGAATACAGTTAAATACAGTTGTTACCAAATACTGAATACTGTCTTAAATGTTAGTGGTTGAGTCAGAGTTTTTGTACAAGTCTGTTGGTGTTTTGTGTCACTGTGAGATAACGGACACAGTAATAAACAGCTGTGTCCTCAGGCTCCAGATTCTGTCCTTGTATTGTTACTGTTCTTGCTGGAGTGTCTCTGCTGAAGCTGAACTTGTTCTCTAGAGCACTATTTTTAATGATGCTACCTCCACCCCACTGATGAAAAATCCAGTCCATTGGTTTTCCTTCACGATGTCTTATCCAACCTGTCGCATAGCTGTTATCAGTCAGAGAATAACCAGAGACCTGACAGGTGATGGTCAAAGACTGTCCACGCTGCACAAACACTGAGTTTGGCTGGATGAGGTCAATACACCTCACACCTGTGGAAACAGAAATCAACATTATGTCCATCATTCATCAGACTAGTCAGTTTCTACTGTGTTTGTTAGTTCAGTGAAAGCTGCTCACAGGATCCAGCTGCCAGCAGCAGCATCACAGCTGCAGAGAACATGGTGGATGATGATAAGGAACTGATGTGAACTCCTCTCTCTCTTCAGTGACACATTTGACTCCTCTAAGAGGGACCTTTATGGGAATACTGTTGAATATTCATATTCCTCATTTGCCTCGACTTGCTTTGCTTGCGGAAAATGTGTATTTGCAAAACAGCACAAAGAAAAGCAGGAAGAAACTATGTTTTGTTGTTACATGAGCTCAATAATGACCTCATATATTCACCTTATAGGCATGATGGAACAGCCCAGATTCTCTTTTCTAATTCATCTAATTTATTAATTGGGCCACAGGGTATGTGTAGTGGTTAGCACTTGCAACAAGAAGACTCCAAACTCTGAATATGTGCAGGTCAGTCTGTGGGACAACCTGAGTTTCGGAGTTAAGAATTTTGTAATTGCCACAAAACATATATTATTTACATATGTTTTATTATAAAAATAAAGTATTTATAATTATTATTTATTAATAATAAGTTAACAACAATTCATTCAAATTTTTCTTTTTTTTATAAAAATATATTTTTGAAAGCTAACATCACTAACAGTAAACTGGTGTGAAATCATCAGTGGTCTGAAGGCTCCTCCTCTGGTGGATTCATGTTACAAGTGTTCAGGCACTGAGGGGTTTTTGTTCATGTCTACTGATGGTTTGTATCATTGTGTATCTGGCACAGTAATACACTGCAGTGTCTTCAGGCTGTATATTCTGTCCATTCAGAGTCACTGTTTTGCTGGAAGTGTCTAAGTCAATACTGAATTTGTTCTTCAGTGAATCTTTGTAGTATGAGCTTGCAGTGCCTTTCACTCCAATCCACTCCAGTCCTTTCCCTGCAGGCTGCCTGATCCAAGCTGTCCAATAGCCAAGAGAATAAGAGACCTGACAGGTGATGGTCAGACGTTGACCTGGCTGCACACTCACAGAGGCTGGCTGTGTCAATGTTTCACACTTCACACCTGTTAAAAGAATCAAATGTTGAGTTATAAATGATCAAGTTTTCCTGTAAAAGAAACATTTGTTGACTCTGACAAATCTAGAGAGACTCACAGGATCCAGCTGCCAACAGCAGCAGCAGCAGAGCTACAGAAAACATGGTTTATGATGAATCTAACGTGCTGTGAGCTCCACTGTCAGTCTGATGTTGACTTTTTATTGGAAGATCACTGAGTTTGCATAGAGTCAAATATGTGAAGCATCAGTGTTGGTGTAACTGGAGCCAATAAAAGAGTGTGTTCAGAGTTATTATAGGAACAGAGTGAAAATCACCGACCTGTCCAGGGTGTACCCCGCCTTTTGCCCTATTTCAGCTGTGATTGGCTCCAGTGACCCTCATGTGGAGGATAAAGTGGTAGAAAATGGATGGATAATTTATAATTATTGCTATATAACAATTACTTTATAGTACAGTTACTTATTGAAATGTATGGGTGTATACCCATACATACCCATATATGTACACAGTGATGAACACTAATTCAAAAACCAAAGACCATTTTCTGCACTGGAGAGTGACACGACCTATATTGTCAGCATTGTCACCAAACTTTATTTTCAAATGTTAGTTAGCGTTACAGATTTACATTCAATGTTAAAGCATAGTAATTGTGATATAAAGCTTTTTATGAACTGTATGCATGTGTTATATTTCTAATTATTACATTTTTGCATGCCCTTACCATTGCCTCCATTTATTTATTTATTTATTTCAAATGTATGTCATATATATACTGTATATGTATATAATCCAAAGAGCTGTATTGCTTTTATCAAAGAAATGTGTATATTTCATGTGTCTAGTTTGAGTGGGGGATGGGTGATATTTAGGGAATACTCAGACTCACATCTGCAGTGTTTGTGTACATTACATGTCATTTAGCATTGTGTACAGCTCTGTGGCTTCATGTGTCACCGTGGTCTCGAGCACAATAATAAACAGCAGAGTCTTGAGTCGTCAGGCTGTTCATGTGCAGATACACCTGGTCCATGTCGTTGTCTCTGGAGATGGTGAAGTGATTCTGGATAGATGATGAATAATATTTGCTGCTTCCACTTGGAGCAGAAATGAAGGCAACCCATTCCAGGCCTTTTCCTTCAGCTTGTCTGACCCAGCTGATATCTGCAGCACTATCAGATATTCCAGCGTAGGTACATGTCAGTTTGTGGGACTCTCCAGGCCGCTTTACCACTGGTTCAGATTCAGTCAGAGTCTGACTGTAGATGCCTGAAGAAAAACATTGATTTTGATTAGACCAGAGACAAACATGAGCTTCAACAGACAAAAGTGATGAGTGCAGAAGTGTGGCATTCACCAGAAACAGCTGTTAGCAACAGACACGTTAGACATGTAGCCAAAGTCATCGCTGGTGTTTGTCGTTGTGTCTGTTTGGTTTTGTCTTTAGTTTGCAGTCAGATAAATAGAAATGACAAGTTAGTGATTTGCATTGACTCCTCCTCCTCGCAATGCTCAAAAAAGATTCAGTAACGGATGAGATTTTATCTAATAACTCAAATGATATTGTGGGAAACCGACAGGGGGACAATAGAAAGGGAGTTGATGATGGTTTTCCAACACTGTGTGATCACTTTTAAACCTCCAGTCTGTATTGTTTATTTGTGTATTTGTTTTTTGTTTTTTATGCAGTGTAACTCATTCAGATTGCTTCCATGAAACTCAGAGCTACAGTGAACAGCAGCAAATGTGTTGTGTCTGGCTCATACAGGCAGTGGTTTAGGGAGTGCTTGATGTGCTTTGTGTTGTGTTGGTGCTGTGTGCACTTTCAACATCAGACCGTCACATACATGACAAGCCACAATTATATTTATGATCCAGATATGATTGTGAGGGTGATTTGTAGCAGAAGAATTCTCCTCTGAAACTTTTCATGGAATCTTCTTGGTGTTTTCAGCCATCGTGCTTCTGTGTGACGCTGCCTCACTTCACTCATGCTGTGTCCTTCTTCCACCTCACCTGCTAATGACATAAAATGCATCACTCTCAGACATGAAAACAGAGCTTTACTCAGAGAAAGTCATGCAGGGCTTGAGCAACAATGTGTGAACTCATTTGACAATGATTTACATGTGAGAAACATTTGTTTAGATTTAAAAGTTGCACACTACAGCCTCAAAATCACATTTTAGCCAAAATGTTTTCTACGTTTTTGGAAAGTTGAATACAGTTAAATACAGTTGTTACCAAATACTGAATACTGTCTTAAATGTTAGTGGTTGAGTCAGAGTCTTTGTACAAGTCTGTTGGTGTTTTGTGTCACTGTGAGACGACGGACACAGTAATAAACAGCTGTGTCCTCAGGCTCCAGATTCTGTCCTTGTATTGTTACTGTTCTTGCTGGAGTGTCTCTGCTGAAGCTGAACTTGTTCTCTAGAGCACTATTTTTACGGATGTTACCTCCACCCCACTGATGAAAAATCCAGTCCATTGGTTTTCCTTCACGATGTCTTATCCAACCTGTCGCATAGCTGTTATCAGTCAGAGAATAACCAGAGACCTGACAGGTGATGGTCAAAGACTGTCCACGCTGCACAACCACTGAGTTTGGCTGGATGAGGTCAATACACCTCACACCTGTGGAAACAGAAATCAACATTATGTCCATCATTCATCAGACTAGTCAGTTGAATATTCATATTCCTCATTTGCCTCGACTTGCTTTGCTTGCAGAAAATGTGTATTTGCAAAACAGCACAAAGAAAAGCAGGAAGAAACTATGTTTTGTTGTTACATGAGCACAATAATGACCTCATATATTCACATTTTAGGCATGATGGAACAGCCGAGATTCTCTTTTCTAATTAATTTAATTGGTTATTTGGTCCACATGGTATGTGTAGTGTTACCACTTGCTTTGCAACACGGAGACTCCAAACCTGGAATATGTGCAGGTCAGTCAGTGGGACAACCTTAGTTTTGAATTTATGAATTTTGTAAATGTCACAAAACATATATTATTCACTTGTATTTTATTATTAAAATTAATAATAAAGTATTTATAATACTGTTGTATTAAATTAATAATGTATACAAATTTGTCTTTTTTTATAAAAAATATATTTTTGTCATCTAACAACACTAACAGTAAACTGGTGTGAAATCATCAGTGGTCTGAAGGCTCCTCCTCTGGTGGATTCATATTACAAGTGTTCAGGCACTGAGGGGTTTTTGTTCATGTCTACTGATGGTTTGTATCATTGTGTATCTGGCACAGTAATACACTGCAGTGTCTTCAGGCTGCATATTCTGTCCATTCAGAGTCACTGTTTTGCTGGAAGTGTCTAAGTCAATACTGAATTTGTTCTTCAATGAATCTTTGTAGTGTGAGCTTCCAGTGTCTGTCATTCCAATCCACTCCAGTCCTTTCCCTGCAGGCTGCCTGATCCAAGCTGTGTAATAGCTATTAAGATAATAAGAGACCTGACAGGTGATGGTCAGACGTTGACCTGGCTGCACAGTCACAGAGGCTGGCTGTGTCAATGTTTGACACTTCACACCTGTTAAAAGAATCAAATGTTGAGTTATAAATGATCAAGTTTTCCTGTAAAAGAAACATTTGTTGACTCTGACAAAGCTAGAGAGACTCACAGGATCCAGCTGCCAACAGCAGCAGCAGCAGAGCTACAGGAAACATGGTTTATGATGAATCTAACGTGCTGTGAGCTCCACTGTCAGTCTGATGTTGACTTTTTATAGGAAGATCACTGAGTTTGCATTGAGTCAAATATGTGAAGCATCAGTGTTGGTGTAACTGGAGCCAATAAAAGAGTGTGTTCAGAGTTATTATAGGAACAGAGTGAAAATCACCTCTGCTTCAACTTATTCAAACACATTCACTCTGTGTTTAAAGTGATAAAATAAATGTCATTTTTGCTTTTGTTGTAACTGATATAGCTCTAAATAAAACACACTGAAAATATTAATATCTCCAAACAAAGTGTAAGTTTCAATATTTGAAAACCCTAACAAGAATCAATGCTCTCATTGTTATTATATGAATAATGGAACTTAAATCTTTAATATGTAAGTTTTTCTAAGTGATTTTCTTTTACTGTCAACACATTTTATCAGAGAACTCAGCATATCACTGTTGCATTAATTTTCTGCTAATAAGTCTGTATTTTCTGTATTTCAGTTTTTATTGAAAGTGAAAAAAATTGCACCAAAACATGAAGCTGGTTTATCCAAGAGACTTTTTTCTAGATTAACTTTGTGCTGTTTCAGATATTGCTTTTGTTACCTTTTGTGATTACAACCTAATATCTAAGTAATACAATTTGTTTTCATTCTTTTAATATACAATGTGGGTTATTAGTGAATGTATTTGTTATTTATTTATTTTCATCCTAATATAATACTTTGTTCACATGATTCAGTTCTTCAGAGATATCACCTTTGGTGTGTTATCATTTAGACAGTAATTCACAGCTGAGGCAAATAACAATAATAATACAAAAGAGAAACAACAATTTCTAAATGTTTTTGGAAAATATACCTCAACATTATATTGAGTTATATCATATTATTTTTAAATCGTTATACATTGTAAAAGATATTTACAATGACATTGTAGTGACTGTAATTGTGGTGTGTTTAATCTGACAAACAAATATTATTATTTTACATTAGGAACAATTTGTGAACTTTTACGGCAATAACATTAAACTGGTGTGAAATCATCAGTGGTCTGAAGGCTCCTCCTCTGGTGGATTCATGTTACAAGTGTTCAGGCACTGAGGGGTTTTTGTTCATGTCTACTGATGGTTTGTATCATTGTGTGTCTGGCACAGTAATACACTGCAGTGTCTTCAGGCTGCATATTCTGTCCATTCAGAGTCACTGTTTTGCTGGAAGTGTCTAAGTCAATACTGAATTTGTTCTTCAGTGAATCTTTGTAGTATGAGCTTGCAGTGTGTTTCATTCCAATCCACTCCAGTCCTTTCCCTGCAGGCTGCCTGATCCAAGCTGTGAAATAGCCAAGATCATAAGAGACCTGACAGGTGATGGTCAGACGTTGACCTGGCTGCACAGTCACAGAGGCTGGCTGTGTCAATGTTTCACCCTTCACACCTGTTAAAAGAATCAAATGTTGAGTTATAAATGATCAAGTTTTCCTGTAAAAGAAACATTTGTTGACTCTGACAAATCTAGAGAGACTCACAGGATCCAGCTGCCAACAGCAGCAGCAGCAGAGCTACAGGAAACATGGTTTATGATGAATCTAACGTGCTGTGAGCTCCACTGTCAGTCTGATGTTGACTTTTTATAGGAAGATCACTGAGTTTGCATGGAGTCAAATATGTGAAGCATCAGTGTTGGTGTAACTGGAGCCAATAAAAGAGTGTGTTCAGTGTAATCACATGTCCCTGATCACCTGATCAATGACACTTTCTCTTGTACTATATAAGAACAGTTTCATTGCCAAAAATTTACTCTACTTCATGTTAGAAAATGTTGCCCCTTTATTTTTGTCAAATTCTGTGATCATTGGTCATTCGGATTAGACAGGAACTAGAAATAGAGCCCATATCACTCCAGTGTTAGATTTACTACTCTGTTTCTCTGTTCACTTTAGAATTCATTTTAAAATCATCTTCTTCAGATACAAAGCACTTAATGATTAGTCTCCATCAAACTTTAAAGAACTAGTTTTACCCTATCTTACCAACAGATAACTTTTTTTCCCATGAGTGCAGGATTACTTGTGGTTCCCAGAGTCTATAAGGTCAGAATCGGAGGCAGAGCCTTCAGTTACCAGGCTCCTCTCTTTGGAACCAGCTCCCAGTGTTGGTTCAGGAGGCAGACACTCTCTCTGTTTTAAAGTTACACTTCCTTTTTGATTAAGCATATACTATGAGCTGGCTCAGGGAAACCTAAAGCGTCTCCTGGTTATGCTGCCATAACTCCTGTGGTGTACTCACACTCAGTTCACACTCAGGGGATGAATATGACATTATTACATGACATTAACCTTGTTTATCTCTAACCTACTTTGTGCCTTTCCTCCTTGTCCTCTATCCTAGTAGCAGTAGTGTTATTGTCATCTTTGTTATGCATTGATATCAGTATTTTATTTTCTAATATTGATTCTATTGCTTGTATAAATGACATTGTAGCCCTATAAACATGCCATAACCAATTCCACACAGTCCTGACTAAACCTAAAACTTGATAGAACTGTTATGTATTTGCTCCTGGTCTCTGTCTTATGTCTCTACCTTGTGTCCATGTCTTCCTCTCTCTTATCTCTTCCTGTCCTTCACTTCTCCTTTGTCCCCCTTTTTTCCTTTCTCCGCAACCGGTCGAGCCAGATGCTGCAAATCTTTGAGTCTGGTTATGCCAGAGATTTCTTCTTGTTTTTTTTCTCTCCACAGATGCTTAGTCTTTGCTCATTGTGTGAACTGCTGTGTTTCTCTTTTCTCTAATAAAGTAATGTTTCTGCTTTACTATGTACAGTGCCTTGAAAAATGTACATTGTGAGTTGGTGCTATACAAATAACATTGACTGGAATTGAATTGAATTGAATTGAAATCTAATGGTGGCCTAAAGAGAGTACTGTAATTTAAAAGCAGTAACAGTAAACTGGTGTGAAATCATCAGTGGTCTGAAGGCTCCTCCTCTGGTGGATTCATGTTACAAGTGTTCAGGCACTGAGGGGTTTTTCTTCATGTCTACTGATGGTTTGTATCATTGTGTCTCTGGCACAGTAATACACTGCAGTGTCTTCAGGCTGCATATTCTGTCCATTCAGAGTCACTGTGTTGCTGGAAGTGTGTAAGTCGATACTGAATTTGTTCTTCAGTGAATCTTTGTAGTATGTGTTGTATCCATGTCGTGAGCCTCCAATCCACTCCAGTCCTTTTCCTGCAGGCTGCCTGATCCAACCTGTGTAATAGCTACTAACAGAATAAGAGACCTGACAGGTGATGGTCAGACGTTGACCTGGCTGCACAGTCACAGAGGCTGGCTGTGTCAATGTTTCACCCTTCACACCTGTTAAAAGAATCAAATGTTGAGTTATAAATGATCAAGTTTTCCTGTAAAAGAAACATTTGTTGACTCTGACAAATCTAGAGAGACTCACAGGATCCAGCTGCCAACAGCAGCAGCAGCAGAGCTACAGGAAACATGGTTTATGATGAATCAAACGTGCTGTGAGCTCCACTGTCAGTCTGATGTTGACTTTTTATAGGAAGATCACTGAGTTTGCATAGAGTCAAATATGTGAAGCATCAGTGTTGGTGTAACTGGATTAATAGAAGAGTTGCAGGGTAATTACATGTCCCTGATCACCTGATCAATGACGCTTTCCCCTGTATAAGAACAGGTTAATTGCCAAAAAACAAACACATGCCACCTTAAATCCTGTTGAAATTTGGACCTGGATATTTGGATATGTGTATTTTTACTGTAAACTTGTAAAATACAAATTGGTGCTTTTACAGTTTTCGTTGTTTGTTTTAATAAAAGTGTCTGTTATGATATATGTTTTGTGTGTGTACTGTATGTGTAAAGGGTTTTTTGAGGGTGAAGAGGGTTCTAATTGGGCTATAGTTTAGGCTTTAGGTTCTTTGCCTGCTGTACAAAACAGCTCTGTAATTTTAAAAGAAGTAACAGATAACTGGTGTGAAATCATCAGTGGTCTGAAGGCTCCTCCTCTGGTGGATTCATGTCACAAGTGTTCAGGTAGTGAGGGGTTTTTGTTCATGTCTACTGATGCTTTATAACATTGGTGTGTTGTAACATCGTCATACTCATAGTAGTCTCCAAGCTGCCTATCCTGTGCAATCAGAATCATTGTGTGTCCGGCACAGTAATACACAGCAGAGTCTTCTGGCTTGAGGTTGGACAGTTTCAGATACGCCATGCTGTTGCTATTATCTCTGGTGATTTGAATTCTTTCTTGTACACTGCTGGCATAAAGTGTTTGACTTGCATCATAGTGAATGAGCCCCAACCATTCCAGTGCTTTTCCTTCAGGTTGTCTGACTCCAGTGACTGACCATTCAAACCTAAAAAAAAACCAATCAAAATGAATCTCAGAATTTCTTCTTTTTTCTATTCAGAGCATTAAGTAGCATTAAGTAACTTACAGGGCAGACAGAGGAATGTCAGCAGAACACATAGATTGTCCATCCTCAGAATATAGATGACAACTCTACTGTAAGGCTTGTAAGTAAGACAGCCAGTCAGTGGGAGGCTAAGTATATGTGAAGTCTCCATTTGCATTGTCATTTAATGAGGGAGGAGCTAATGTATCCGGCTACATCTTTACTATAAAAACCTGTTCTTTCCACATACAGCTCAAAATGTTAGTTTATCTATGTATAGTGCACATGTAATCTTTTTTAACTTGTTTTAGTGCTTCCTCAGTTTCACATGGCTCACCAGGCCTGTGTTAACAACACTTTGCAGCAGTAAATGAACAGGTGATGGACAAAAAGCTACAGGGATATGTTTATAACAAACACCTCAGTCAAGTCAACAATGACACTTTATTCTCACTGAGGTCACATGTTACCAAAAACCAACAACTCCCACCAGACACGTTTATCTTTTCAGGCACAGTTTACAACACAGGGTTTGATGTTATCTTCCTTAAAGTCTCTTTAAATGAATAAATCATATAACAATAATGCAGATATTGATATAACACTAGATGAAATGCCACGCCTGCTAAACCTTTTTTGGAGTCTTTTCTCATAAATATGTAAAAGAAAAAAATAACCTTATTCAACCTATGTTGGATTTGATCTGCCTGTAATGTGCACTATATAAATAGGATCAGGGCTGTTACCTAAAAATATGAATCCAACAGACAGTCTATAGAAGATGTATAGAGTGCAGTGGGTGTAACACGGTGTCAGAACGTATCTGTCCTACTCCTCTGTGGCATTTTAGAACATGTAGGTTGATGGATTGAGTCCGATTTTTAAGACTTTATCATATGTTGTTTGTTTGTTTTTTCACTATCTATTTAAAGTGTGACATTTAGATCATGATTTTAGCAACTTCATTTACTTCTTTTGGCAGTTTAGTAACTTACAGGGCAGACAGAGGAATGTCAGCAGAACACATAGATTGTCCATCCTCAGATTATAGCTGAGAACTCTACTGTAAGGCTTGTAAATAGCCAGTCAGTGGGAGGCTAAGTATATGTGAAGTCCCCATTTGCATTGTCATTTAATGAGGGAGGAGCTAAAGTTTTTGGCTATACTTTACTATCAAAATGAGTTGTGCAGTATAATTTCCATATACTGTGAAATAATACAAAATGTAATAGGCCTGTGTTAACAACACTGCAGCAGTACGTGAACAGGTGATGGACAAAAAGCTACAGGGATATGTATATGTATGTATATAACAAACACCTCAGTCAAGTCAACAATGACACTTTATTCTCACTGAGGTCACATGTAACCACTAACCAACAACTCCCAACAGACACTTTTATCTTGACAGGCACCGTTTACAACACAGGGTTTGATGTTGTCTTCCTTAAAGTCTCTTTAAATGAATAAATCCTATACAATGATGCAGATATTGATATAACACTAGATGAAATGTAACGCTTGCTGAACTTTATTTGGATTGTTTTCTCATACGTACGTAAAAGGAAAATTTGATCTGCCTGTACGTCATGTAATGTGCACTACATAAACAGGATCAATGCTGTTACGTAAAAAGTGAATTACGGTATGCTCAGGAGCGGCAGGTCAGGTAATGCTTGTCCGTGTACATGCAGGGCGATGAAGAACACAGACAGTTGAAATTCATTTTTCACCGTGCTGTCATAAATGTGATGCTGGCGTGTTATTTGGAGAATCACAAAACATTTGCTTTACCATTTATGATTATGTGATGGCTGGTGATGTATATTCTACTTTAGAAAAAGAAATAATAATATATATATATATTTATAGTGAATTATAAAGTATATATTGTAGTCAGTCACTAGTCATTTGCAAGTTTGGCAAATTATTTCAACTCAAAAATATAAAAATTCATCACAAAAAACGTTAAACCTTTGTTATGGCCCTCAGGCCTTCCTTTGTCCTGTGTGTGTGTGTGTGCGTGTGTGTTGCAGGTTGCTGTGGTGATTGCTGACTGGGAGCACCTGTGCCCAGCTTACCACCTGATAAAAGCCTGCTGGCCTGGGTGGTCTGTCTCTCTCTTTTCCCCAGGATCGTCAACCTGCCGCCTTTGTTTGCCTGCTGTACATGTGGTGCATGTTTTACACAACATGCACCACATATTGGACATCCAAGCTGACTTAGTCGCGTGTCGGTGTTGAGACTTAGCCAGTCGCAACACCAGTCGTAATGTAATGTTCCTGAGTTATCACATTTCCCATGTTTACTATTTTTTAATTAATTTAAAAAAAAAAAAATGCTAAGTCTTAAACAACTTGAGAAATCTGAGGGTGAATGAGGGTGAATGTAAAATACATGCATGATATTCCGCTCTATGCACGACATTCTGATATTTCCGTTCTCAAAATAACTGTAATCTTTGACTCTGGCTATGAAATTGTGTGTCTGCACATGCAGCATTAAGCCTTTTTTTCTGTTTTCTAGACCAAAGCCTCAAAGATAATCCATGAGATCTCATCCCTCATCTCTGGCATCACCACTGAGCACGGTTTACACACACACTCAGAGACACACACTCTAACATACACACATAGTCGCTCTAAAAACAGAAAACAAATGATACAACGACACATAACACTGAAAATTTGATTCACAAACATAAAAATCAGCTCAGGATCTTCACTGTCATCATGAGTCTCAAACAAGCCTGTATCTTTCTCAGAGGAGGAACGAGGAGACAAGTAAGAACATGGTTTTACAGTTTTGCAGTTCCATTTTTTTTTTTTTTTTTTTTTTACCCTCATACTGTTTAATGTTTACATGCCTTTAGTTGGCTCAAATGAATGATTTCTATATGTGATAATGTTAATTCTATCATCATGTGATATATCTGTTATGGTCTTTTTTAATTTTCATTCTTTTATGTTATTTTACAAAATAAAGGGAAAAGGAGTTTGAAGAACTATTCTCATTCTGGAGTCATTCATTGTGGTGCATGTGGCAAATGCATTGGAATAATCGTAGACATGACATGTCCTAACTTATACATAATACTTGTACATGATGTGGGATCAGAGGGATGCAATTCTTAGCCATTTGAAAACAACACTGAAGTGTTGGTTGCAGAGATGACACCGTTCAGTGTCAGTAATGTCATTAAGTATCATTATGACTAACAGTGAGGTGGACTTTGGTACAATGTACAGAATGCAATATTAAGTCTATGAATAGTTCAACTAAAAAGAAATAGTTCAACTAAAAGCATATGTGTGTGTATATATAGACACACTCATCATCATTTCTATATGTAGTATATCATCAGTGGCATGTTTGAAAAGATCTTTGTGAACCATCAACAACAAGGCCGTTGAGCATAAAGTCTGTGTACATTTATGTTTGTGTGTGTGTGTATGT